>NC_030683.2:4685010-4985010 GCF_000004195.4 Xenopus tropicalis | reverse complement strand
GACCAGTCACATAAAGTCGAGAGACTCTAATAATAAAGGAGACACTTGGACACTTACCTGGAAGTGATCTGCATTGTCCCTGGTAAAGAGCAGAAAACGAGTATTGACCATTTTTGGGGACCATGGGAGTCCCCCCTCTGGCCTCTCTCTAGTTCCAGCCCACGGGAACCCGACTGGGAAACAGCCGACCTCTTCATAGCAGATTTCCTCTAATCCTGCAAAATGGACACAGGCATCGCCATTCTATTGGGCTTAGTTACTAGGGCCCTGCCGGGATCTATGGGAGACTTGTGCTTAGTAACTAGGGCCCTGCAGGGATCTATGGGAGACTTGTGGTTGGTTACTAGGGCCCTGCAGGGATCTATGGGAGACTTGTGGTTGGTTACTAGGGCCCTGCAGAGATCTATGGGAGACTTGTGCTTAGTTACTAGGGCCCTGCAGGGATCTATGGGAGACTTGTGCTTAGTTACTAGGGCCCTGCAGGGATCTATGGGAGACTTGTGCTTAGTTACTAGGGCCCTGCAGGGATCTATGGGAGACTTGTGCTTAGTTACTAGGGCCCTGCAGGGATCTATGGGAGACTTGTGCTTGATTACTAGGGCCCTGCAGGGATCTATGGGAGACTTGTGGTTGGTTACTAGGGCCCTGCAGGGATCTATGGGAGACTTGTGGTTGGTTACTAGGGCCCTGCAGGGATCTATGGGAGACTTGTGGCTTGGTTACTAGGGCCCTGCAGGGATCTATGGGAGACTTGTGGTTGGTTACTAGGGCCCTGCAGGGATCTATGGGAGACTTGTGGTTGGTTACTAGGGCCCTGCAGGGATCTATGGGAGACTTGTGGTTGGTTACTAGGGCCCTGCAGGGATCTATGGGAGACTTGTGCTTAGTTACTAGGGCCCTGCAGGGATCTATGGGAGACTTGTGCTTAGTTACTAGGGCCCTGCAGGGATCTATGGGAGACTTGTGCTTAGTTACTAGGGCCCTGCAGGGATCTATGGGAGACTTGTGCTTGATTACTAGGGCCCTGCAGGGATCTATGGGAGACTTGTGGTTGGTTACTAGGGCCCTGCAGGGGATCTATGGGGAGACTTGTGGTTGGTTACTAGGGCCCTGCAGGGGATCTATGGGAGACTTGTGGTTGGTTACTAGGGGCCCTGCAGGGGGTCTATGGGAGACTTGTGGTTGGTTACTAGGGCCCTGCAGGGGATCTATGGGAGACTTGTGGTTGGTTACTAGGGCCCTGCAGGGATCTATGGGAGACTTGTGGTTGGTTACTAGGGCCCTGCAGGGATCTATGGGAGACTTGTGCTTAGTTACTAGGGCCCTGCAGGGATCTATGGGAGACTTGTGCTTAGTTACTAGGGCCCTGCAGGGATCTATGGGAGACTTGTGCTTAGTTACTAGGGCCGTGCAGGGATCTATGGGAGACTTGTGCTTAGTTACTAGGGCCCTGCAGGGATCTATGGGAGACTTGTGCTTGATTACTAGGGCCCTGCAGGGATCTATGGGAGACTTGTGGTTGGTTACTAGGGCCCTGCAGGGATCTATGGGAGACTTGTGGTTGGTTACTAGGGCCCTGCAAGGGATCTATGGGAGACTTGTGGCTTGGTTACTAGGCCCTGCAGGATCTATGGGAGACTTGTGGTTGTTACTAGGGCCCTGCAGGGATCTATGGGAGACTTGTGGTTGGTTACTAGGGCCTGCAGGGATCTATGGGAGACTTGTGCTTGGTTACTAGGGCCCTGCAGGGATCTATGGGAGACTTGTGCTTAGTTACTAGGGCCCTGCAGGGATCTATGGGAGACTTGTGCTTAGTTTACTAGGGCCTTGGATCTATGGGAGACTTGTGCTTAGTTACTAGGGCCCTGCAGGATTATGGGAGATTGACCCTAGGGCCCTGCAGGGATCTATGGGAGACTTGTGCTTGGTTACTAGGGCCCTGCAGGGATCTATGGGAGACTTGTGGTTGGTTACTAGGGCCCTGCAGGATCTATGGGAGACTTGTGGTTGGTTACTAGGCCCTGCAGGGATCTATGGGAGACTTGTGCTTAGTACTAGGGCCCTGCAGGATCTATGGGAGACTTGTGGTTGGTTACTAGGGCCCTGCAGGGATCTATGGAGATCTGCAGGGATCTATGGGAGATTACTAGGGCCCTGCAGGGATCTATGGGAGACTTGTGGTTGGTTACTAGGGCCCTGCAGGGGATCTATGGGAGACTGTGGTTGGTTACTAGGCCCTGCTTGGTTACTAGGGCCCTGCAGGGATCTATGGAGACTTGTGGTTGGTTACTAGGTGCCTGGTTACTAGGGCCCTGCAGGGATCTATGGGAGACTTGTGCTTAGTTACTAGGGCCCTGCAGGATCTACTTGTTGGTTACTAGGGCCCTGCAGGGATCTATGGGAGACTTTTGCTTGGTTACTAGGGCCCTGCAGGGATCTATGGGAGACTTGGGGTTGGTTACTAGGGCCCTGCAGGGATCTATGGGAGACTTGGGGTTGGTATGAAGGGGCCACCTCTTCGCTCTGTGTTTTAAAGCTTCAGAGCTCAGTGTTTTACTTTATTCATCTCTAAAATATCCACGAAACTTGAGGGGTGATGGGACCCCTGAGGTGAAACTCTATGGAACCTCTATAGAACTTTAAAATGCATCAGAGAAAAGAAAGAAATACTGTATATCAGCTAGAAGGGCTACAAGATGTTCATTGATATGAAAATCCCACCAGGAGAGGAATGTATCTGTACAGGTATGGGATCCCTTATCCAGAAACCCATTATCCAGAAAGCTCCAAATTACGGGAAGGCCATCTCCCATAGACTCTATTTTAATCAAATAATTCAGTTTTTTAAAATTGATTTCCTTTTTCTCTGTAATAATAAAACAGTACCTGTACTTGATCCCAACTAAGATATAATTACCCCTTATTGGGGCAGAACAGCCCTATTGGGTTTATTTAATGGTTAAATGATTCCCTTTTCTCTGTAATAATAAAACAGTACCTGTACTTGATCCCAACTAAGATATAATTACCCCTTATTGGGGCAGAACAGCCCTATTGGGTTTATTTCATGGTTAAATGATTCCCTTTTCTCTGTAATAATAAAACAGTACCTGTACTTGATCCCAACTAAGATATAATTACCCCTTATTGGGGCAGAACAGCCCTATTGGGTTTATTTCATGGTTAAATGATTCCCTTTTCTCTGTAATAATAAAACAGTACCTGTACTTGATCCCAACTAAGATATAATTACCCCTTATTGGGGCAGAACAGCCCTATTGGGATATATTATGCTTAAATAATTTAGTAGACTTAAAGTATAGAGATCCAAATTACAGAAAGATCCCTTATCCAGAAGACCACAGGTCCCGAGCATTCTGGATAACAGGTCCCATACCTGTACATTGATGCAGTTCTTTCCCAGAAGGTTCCATAGCCCCCTATTATATAATCTGATTGTTAGTTTATGGGCCAAACCATCACATCAGCCTGAACTGGTCCAATCACGTTAAACATCTCGTGCTGATTGGCCGTTACTCTGTGCCGCTGGTTTCAGCCGTTATCTCTTACCTTGTACAGACGGTAACAAAAAGGAGATTAGTCCCAAAACATAAAACATCTGAAATGAGAGAAAAGCCAAATTATAAGCAGAACTCCATGAAGTCTCATAGAAACTGCTGCAGAATGTTCTAGAAGTAAATTACCTGGCTCTGGGCTCCCAGCGGGGCTGCAGGAAACTTCCGGCTTTTTTGGAACAAACAAAGCAAAGTATGAAATCAGTTTAAAGAGGTTTAAAGGGAAAGGCGTAACCCAACTTCCAAGCAACTAGGCTAATAAACCCCCCGTATTGGATTGGGTCGATCATGTGACGTTATGTAACGGAAACTACAGCGGTTGAAGGAAACCTGTAGCCCCTGTGATGTTTGGGGGGCACTATTTTGGGGGTGCAGCACCAACGCCGGTCACTTCAAACAGAAAATAGTCCGTTTATTGTAGCAAAAAGGGCAAACTAAAGTCCCACCTTACAGAGTTGGTAACGTAGCAACGGCCCAAACCAATAAATGGCGCTGACTGTACCCACCAATAAGGAGGCAGCTTAAACCCACCGCTTTGTCTCCCACGTGCAGCTCCACTTCCACACACTCCGCCCCTTTTCCTTCCTTAAATCCCCTTGGCTGTGCAGCCCACGCCCACCCGCAAGTTAACCCTATGTTGGGTCTTCTAAAGGGGCTCAGAACGTAAACAATGGGGATATAAACCTGCCATGCAGGATACAGTATATCCCCTCAGACTTGTACCCCCAAACAATGTAGGTCTCTATACAAATATATCCCATAAACAGCTCATATGTGAAACCCTGCTTCATATAAATAAACCATTTTCATATAAATATACTTGTTTAGCAGTATGTGCCATTGGGTAATCCTAAATAGGAAACGGCCATTTTAAGTACTAAGGGCCGCCCCCTGGGATCATAGGAGTCACAGTGCACACAAACAAGCCAAGGCACACATACATGCTAGGCCCCATCAGCCAATGAATGGGCAGAGTTCTGCCTTTTGCTCCCACACTACTTCCTGTTACAGTTAGAGCTGCTTCACTTCCTGTCAGCTGATCTCTGAGGGAACACACAGCCCATCACTAAATGGCGGCTCAAGGGAAAGGCTGTAAAAGGGCAATATTTACTGATATATATATTCCAGTTTGGGGAGATTCTTTAATAGGCCACTTAATATAATATAAACTGTCTGTTGGTTACGTATTCATTCTGGGGGTGTAAAACACCACAGTTGCTGCCCCAGGGGCCCCCTCACCCTCCAAGGGCCCCCTGAATGAGTTCCCAGATGCCCCGTGTGTTTCTAGCTAAGTTATTCATTCCCCTTGTGAGCGTCGAATGAGAGAACTGAGACTGGAGGAAGACGAAGACGAATGGAAGAAACATGACATTAAAGGCAAAGTTTACCTCAAAATGAGCCTTTAGTACCCTGCTGATGCGCTGATACAATTTGCAAGTTTTTAACATTTTTGCATTTAGTTCAAGCAGCTCTCTAGTTTGGAATTTCAGCATCTAGTTGCTAGGGTCTAACTTACCCTGGCAACCAGGCAGTGCTTTGAATGAGAGACTGGAAGAGGTCTGTACAGAAAGGTAAGTAATAAATAGTAACAACTGGTTTCATTAAAGGGGAACTTTCCCTCTAACACAGGGACTGAAGGGAGTGATGAGACATAATATAATGGCGCTGTGCAGTAAGTAAGGGCAGATAACAGGGATGGGGTAAGTGAGAGCCCTACAAATACCCTGATACAGTTGGTCTTTTTTTTTTTTTGCTGTCTCTTTAATACTTTGTAACTTTAACTGGTTGCTACCTGGTTACAGCCCTAGTAACCAGGCAGTGGCTTAAATAGCATGAAAAGAACACGGGAAGGTCTGAAAAAGCAACAAAAATAATGATACAAAATAATAAGAATTAGAAGTAGAATTTAGTCTCATAATCATCTCATTTCTGACGTTTGTTGTCATTTGCCCTTTGTAATATCAGTTAAACAGGAGCCAATTGGGGGGTAAATGCATCGAAACCCCCCAAAATGTCATTCTGGGGTACATTTTCCCTTTGCTGAAATCTCTCCATTAGTTAAAGGGGAAGTTGACCATTGCAAAACCTATATTTTTTAATCAGTATTCCACAGATAATCACTTTTTTTTCCAGTTGCTTTGGATGCAGCTCTTTGTAACTAATGATTTTTTTATTATTTGCGGTTTTGGAATTATTTTGATTTTTGTTAAGCAGCTCTCTAGTCTTGAATTTCGGCAGCTGTCTGGTTGCTAGGGTCTAATTTAACCTAGCAACCGGGCAGTGGTTTGAAAGAAAGAGGGCCTAAATAGAAGGATAAGTAATACAAAGTATCAGTAACAATTAAACTGAAACCTCACAGAGCAATAGGTTTTGGGTTGTTATTTGAAAACTGGAAAGAGCCCCCCCCCCCCCCGGTTGTGCCGACACAGACAAATACAAACAGCCCTTATGTGATAAATAACAACCTACCTGTTAGTGATCCCACAGCAGCTCCTGGGTAATGGCTTCCCCCCTGCCTGAAGTTCAATATTAAATACCCGACATGTGGGAGGGGAAACTCACTGCATCCTCGGGAGGGGGGGGGATATATTGTAAATGTCAGATATTATCTCATTCCTTCCTTGTTCTGCGTCTCCCGTTATCTCTGCATCTCCCCAAACCCAACACAGGGAACAGGTCCCTGCGCTACAAGGAAAGTGGCCAAACAAGACTTGTGCCCCATAGAGAAGCGGTTCCCCATAGTCAGTCCATAATGTCTCTCAAGTTGCTGTCAGCCCTGACTTTGGATTTGCCCACATTCTGAGCCATTGCTGCCTGCCCTGACTTTGGATTTGCCCACATTCTGAGCCATTGCTGCCTGCCCTGACTTTGGATTTGCCCACATTCTGAGCCATTGCTGCCTGCCCTGACTTTGGATTTGCCCACATTCTGAGCCATTGCTGCCTGCCCTGACTTTGGATTTGCCCACATTCTGAGTCATTGCTGCCTGCCCTGACTTTGGATTTGCCCACATTCTGAGCCATTGCTGCCTGCCCTGACTTTGGATTTGCCCACATTCTGAGCCATTGCTGCCGGCCCTGACTTTGGATTTGTCCACATTCTGAGCCATTTCTGCCTGCCCTGACTTTGGATTTTCCCACATTCTGAACCATTGCTGCCTGCCCTGACTTTGGATTTTCCCATATTCTGAAACCATTGCTGCCTGCCCTGACTTTGGATTTTCCCACATTCTGAACCATTGCTGCCTGCCCTGACTTTGGATTTGTCCACATTCTGAGCCATTTCTGCCTGCCCTGACTTTGGATTTTCCCACATTCTGAACCATTGCTGCCTGCCCTGACTTTGGATTTTCCCATATTCTGAACCATTGCTGCCTGCCCTGACTTTGGATTTTCCCACATTCTGAACCATTGCTGCCTGCCCTGACTTTGGATTTTCCCACATTCTAAACCATTGCTGCCTGCCCTGACTTTGGATTTGCCCACATTCTGAACCATTGCTGCCTGCCCTGGCTTTGATTTACCCACATTCTGAACCATTGCTGCCTGCCCTGACTTTGGATTTTCCCACATTCTGAACCATTGCTGCCTGCCCTGACTTTGGATTTTCCCACATTCTGAACCATTGCTGCCTGCCCTGACTTTGGATTTTCCCACATTCTGAACCATTGCTGCCTGCCCTGACTTTGGATTGTCCCACATTCTAAACCATTGCTGCCTGCCCTGACTTTGGATTTTCCCACATTCTGAACCATTGCTGCCTGCCCTGACTTTGGATTTTCCCACATTCTAAACCATTGCTGCCTGCCCTGACTTTGGATTTGCCCACATCTGAACCATTGCTGCCTGCCCTGGCTTTGATTTACCCACATTCTGAACCATTGCTGCCTGCCCCTGACTTTGGATTTTCCCACATTCTGAACCATTGCTGCCTGCCCTGACTTTGGATTTTCCCACATTCTGAACATTGCTGCCTGCCCCTGACTTTGGATTTTCCCACATTCTGAACCATTGCTGCCTGCCCTGACTTTGGATTGTCCCACATTCTAAACCATTGCTGCCTGCCCTGACTTTGGATTTGCCCACATTCTGAACCATTGCTGCCTGCCCTGGCTTTGATTTGCCCACATTCTGAGCCATTGCTGCCTGCCCTGACTTTGGATTTGTCCACATTCTGAGCCATTTCTGCCTGCCCTGACTTTGGATTTTCCCACATTCTGAACCATTGCTGCCTGCCCTGACTTTGGATTTTCCCATATTCTGAACCATTGCTGCCTGCCCTGACTTTGGATTTTCCCACATTCTGAACCATTGCTGCCTGCCCTGACTTTGGATTTTCCCACATTCTAAACCATTGCTGCCTGCCCTGACTTTGGATTTGCCCACATTCTGAACCATTGCTGCCTGCCCTGGCTTTGATTTACCCACATTCTGAACCATTGCTGCCTGCCCTGACTTTTGATTTTCCCACATTCTAAACCATTGCTGCCTGCCCTAACTTTGGATTTGCCCACATTCTGAGCCATTGCTGCCTGCCCTGACCTTGCTTGACTTGGCCTCATCAGCCTCTTCCCACTTACCGGCCACCTGTCTAGACTCCAGGGGGTTCAGTCTTATGTGAGCTACTTATGATGAGGAGAAAATGAGCAATTTAGTGAATATTTCCCATAATGTGAGAGACCAACTACACTCTCGGAAGAGAGTGTGATTGTTCAGGCAAATGAATGGAACTCATGACTGGATTCAAACAGAAATGTGTGCGGATATAAAGGCGGATCTGAAGCGACAGAGAAGGGAATGAAGTGACTCCATTAGGGGAAAGTAAAGAACCAGAATGTGACAGAGAATAAGAGAAAGAGAAGCCATTGGGAGCTGAAGGCTATTGGGCCCATATTCAGGGTCGGACTGGGCCAGCGGGGCAACGGGAGAAAACCTGGTATACCCCACCGGCCCAGACCCTAAAGTACGGACGCTCGGGGGAAGGGGGGTTCAGCGGGTGGCAGGGGCCACTAGGGGAGGTGCAGGGGCCACGACATAGATCCCTTGGTGGGGTGTGGGGCCCCCAGAGCATGCCCATGAGAAATAGTGAGGGGGAGGGTTAGGTTCTCTCTGCGGCTTGTGACCAATCTCAGCGCAGGCAAAGGGGGCAGAGACGCCCCCCGGGAATCTCACAGGGGAATGAGGAGCGCTCTGGGTATCAATAGCCATTCTGGGGGGAATACGGGGAGGGGGGGCAGGAAAAGACCTTCTCTCTGCCCAACAACTCACCTGGGCACAGATAACCTGTAACAAGGGACTTTATATCCCACCCAATAGGAACGTTACTGTGTATGAAACGGAGATTGGTGTAAAGTGATTTGTTATCAAATTGTCCTCTTTTTTGTAATAAAATTTCCTTTAGGGAGAAGGAAACCAGACAGGTATATACTGTAACTAGTGAATAATGTACCCCCTGTTGCAAAATATAAGGATATAATACATTTCCGAGGAGTTCTATGACCATATAAAGGGATTAGCCTGAAGGCCGAGGCCATGGAACTCCGAGGTGACTTCTAATATCCTTATATTTTACAACAGGGGGTACCATTTATTATAATATACAAGTTTGAGTGAGTCATGTGACAGAAATGACATCACTAAGCACTGTTTATAAGGATATAATTTACAGTTTGGTCCCATAGGGAAATGACCCAACTGTATTTTATATACATATATATCCAGTATTGCAGAAAAAATGAATTAAATAGCCCAGGTGCATTCAGTGAATTTAATATTTATTTAGTAAAAAATCTTGAAAAAAAAATATATATATATTTTATAGATTTTGAATTATTTGCCTTCTTCTTCTGACTCCTAGTAACTTCCAAATGGGGGTCACTGACCCCGGCAGCCAAAACCCTATTGCTCTGTGAGGCTCCAGTTTTATTGTTATTGTTACTTTTTATTCCTTATCTTTCTATTCAGCCCCTCCCCTATTCATATACCAGCCTCTCATCCAAACCACTCCCTGGTTGCTAAGGTAATTTGGGCCCTAGCAACCAGATAGCAGCCGAATCTCCAAACTGGAGAGCTGCTGAACAAGAAGTGAAATCATTAAAAGAAGACCAACTGCAATTTGTCTAAAGAACCCCTTTAATTGCCACCAATAAGTAATTTCATTTATAAGGAAACGTTGAAGTTGCCCCCCCCAGCTATTGGGGAGCCCCCATTCCCAGCATGCCCTGAGGCCAGCAGCCTAGAGACTGGACTGATATAACTACAACTGACAATATCTCTTACCCTGAAGGGGCAAATGGTTGTCTTTATATGAAAATATTATAGTAGAGATACTGGGGGTCATTTAAAAACAGTGGGGACAAATTGCAGTAACCAATCAGATGATTTATTTTACCATTCACCGTGCAGCTGGCTGAAAAAAGCTAATCACTGATTGGTTGCTATGGGTTACTGCCAAGGTGCAATTTTGCCCAGTGTTTATAAATGAGCCCTTTACAATGAATTATATGGACTGGGCTGTGACCTAGAAATGAGGCAAAGCAATATAGTAACCCCCCCGGCACAGGCTGCCACACTTCCATGTTATATGTTGGCCCCTGGGGGAGAATGTCAGCCCCGAGTGTTGTAATTGTGCCATTCACTCCAGGAAACAGCGTCACGCACAGATCTTCCTCCTGATTAGAGAAATCTGAGCCCAAAACCCACAGCGTGTAAATATTTCCTTGTTCCCTCCTTTCCCACAGTGACACCGACTGACTCACTAACTGCCCCCTTTATCCTGTACCTATCCCCTGGGGGCAAAGTGGGGCAGGGAAGCCAGGGACCCCCAATAAGGGGTAATTATATCTTAGTTGGGATCAAGTACAGGTACTGTTTTATTATTACAGAGAAAAGGGAATCATTTAACCATTAAATAAACCCAATAGGGCTGTTCTGCCCCAATAAGGGGTAATTATATCTTAGTTGGGATCAAGTACAGGTACTGTTTTATTATTACAGAGAAAAGGGAATCATTTAACCATGAAATA
This sequence comes from Xenopus tropicalis, assembly GCF_000004195.4. Classification (NCBI taxonomy): domain Eukaryota; kingdom Metazoa; phylum Chordata; class Amphibia; order Anura; family Pipidae; genus Xenopus; species Xenopus tropicalis. The sequence continues at coordinate 4,974,411 of NC_030683.2, read as the reverse complement.
AACCCAATAGGGCTGTTCTGCCCCAATAAGGGGTAATTATATCTTAGTTGGGATCAAGTACAGGTACTGTTTTATTATTACAGAGAAAAGGGAATCATTTAACCATTAAATAAACCCAATAGGGCTGTTCTGCCCCAATAAGGGGTAATTATATCTTAGTTGGGATCAAGTACAGGTACTGTTTTATTATTACAGAGAAAAGGGAATCATTTAACCATTAAATAAACCCAATAGGGCTGTTCTGCCCCCAATAAGGGGTAATTATATCTTAGTTGGGATCAAGTACAGGTACTGTTTTATTATTACAGAGAAAAGGGAATCATTTAACCATTAAATAAACCCAATAGGGCTGTTCTGCCCCAATAAGGGGTAATTATATCTTAGTTGGGATCAAGTACAGGTACTGTTTTATTATTACAGAGAAAAGGGAATCATTTAACCATTAAATAAACCCAATAGGGCTGTTCTGCCCCAATAAGGGGTAATTATATCTTAGTTGGGATCAAGTACAGGTACTGTTTTATTATTACAGAGAAAAGGGAATCATTTAACCATTAAATAAACCCAATAGGGCTGTTCTGCCCCAATAAGGGGTAATTATATCTTAGTTGGGATCAAGTACAGGTACTGTTTTATTATTACAGAGAAAAGGGAATCATTTAACCATTAAATAAACCCAATAGGGCTGTTCTGCCCCAATAAGGGGTAATTATATCTTAGTTGGGATCAAGTACAGGTACTGTTTTATTATTACAGAGAAAAGGGAATCATTTAACCATTAAATAAACCCAATAGGGCTGTTCTGCCCCAATAAGGGGTAATTATATCTTAGTTGGGATCAAGTACAGGTACTGTTTTATTATTACAGAGAAAAGGGAATCATTTAACCATTAAATAAACCCAATAGGGCTGTTCTTAAGGGGGGGTAAATTATATCTTAGTTGGGATCAAGTAACTAGTTTTTGTTATTTTGCCATACGTATCTGGGGGAGGTGCCATTCTGTAGGTATCTGGGGGAGGTGCCATACTGTAGGTATCTGGGGGAGGTACCATACTGTAGGTATCTGGGGAGGTGCCATACTGTAGTATCTGGGGGAGGTGCCATACTGTAGTATCTGGGGAGGTGCCATACTAGGTGTGGGGGAGGTGCCATACTGTAGGTATCTGGGGGAGGTACCATACTGTAGGTATCTGGGGGAGGTGCCATACTGTATGTATCTGGGGGAGGTGCCATACTGTAGGTATCTGGGGGAGGTAGGTATCTGGGGGAGGTGGGTAGGTAGGTGGGGGAGGTGCCATACTGTGGTATCTGGGGGAGGTGCCATACTGTAGGTATCTGGGGGAGGTGCCATACTGTAGGTATCTGGGGGAGGTGCCATTCTGTAGGTATCTGGGGGAGGTGCCATACTGTATGTATCTGGGGGTTAACAAGGAGTAGACAGTTACAGAGAGCTTTGTGCAAATAATATTTTTATTAGAGATACGGTTGGTCCATTTGTGACTTTGGCAGGAGTTTAAGGGGTACTGAGTTGGATTAAGGGGTGCTGAGATAAACGTCTTGGGTGCCGGTGGTGCTGAGTTGGATTATTGGGTGCTGAGTTGGATTATTGGGTGCTGAGGTAAAAGACTTGGCTGGAGGAGGTGATGCCAGTGTAAGTGTCTGCGTAGTGACCCATGATTGGGCATCCGGCGCTGGGGCAGGTCATACACCGAGCCTATCAGAAAAAACATTGTTATTTGTAGCTCATTTATCTCGTTATTATTACCATTCTCTGCTGAGCCCCTGTTGGCAACACTGGGATACACAGGAGGCAGAGCTATTGAACACAGCTAAGGCCCCTCCCACTTAGAACCCCCCATGTGGGCGGAGCCAGGAGTCTCCATTGCTGCAATTCAAGGCAACACTCACCGACTCATAGGTCTCCCAGTTGGCGCAGGGGAAGCTCACAAACGTGCTGGGACGGGTGATACTCTGCGTGTAGTACTTGGGAGCACTCATGTGGTTACAGGTAATAAAGTCAGAGACTTCTGCGTGGGTAGAAGGAAAAGTTACACAGGAAGCTGCCATAGTGATTGCTATAATGTTACACTGAACCTCATTACACCTTCCCATTCTGCGACTGGTCTCAATATGGGCCCCCATTCTGTCTGGAGTAGGTCCCCAGGACCCAACTTATAGGGTTTTATACCTTAAATGTAACTTTCCTGTAGGCAGTTGAATTCTAAAACAAATGCATCTGGTTGCTATGGTCCTATTCATAGCAACCAGGCAGTGGTGGTGTAAGAAACAGACTGGGGGATAAATGACAGCCAGCAAGAGCCAAGGGATGGCCAATTAAATATAACAGTAACAATTAAATTTGTAGATTGAAAGAGCAGCAGTTTTGTTTTTTATTTGGTTGCCAGGGTCGGTGACCCCAACAAGCAAATGTTGTTTAGCAGAAAAGTTGTTAAGAAGAGTCCATTCTATGATGCAATAGAACTTAACTAATGCTCTAATCAGGGCCGTCAGTGGGGAGGGGGGTGGAAAGGTAGGGCTGTTGTCCTGGGCCTGGTGACATATTTGTCCCAATGGGGGGGCTGGTTGACCCTTATAGTTCCAGGGCTCTCCATCAGTTTATGGGTCTTGTTCCCCCTATAGTAAACCTTTGTTTGTATCAATAGTAGCTGTGGTTGAAAAAATACATTCAACATGCTGAGTCTTGGGTCACAATGCTCCACCCCACCTTGTGTCCTCTTCTCCTCCCCCCAATCGTTACCTCTTGTTTCACATTCATGGGAATTGTATCATGTATGGAGAGGAGTGTCCTGAATTGTGATTGGTGTTTGTGGGTTAGGTGGGCGGGGTTTGCCAAGGAACAATGTAAATTAGGAGGAAGAGAGGGGAAGGAGGTCCATCGCTGGAGCTGGATGAAGGTTGAGGTTCACCATGACGGTAGAACAAGGCCCCAGCTGCCCCGTACCTCATTCATTCTCTATTCTGTGCCCTGGAAAAATATATATTTACCACTCAACAGGTCATCCACGCTGGCATTTGACATCTCTGGCATATTCTGGGGGCACCCTGGCATGTGAACCCCTCCATTAGGGAAGAAATCCAGGTGGCCAATCACTTGGCTCATTCCAAGCCCTAAAACAAATGATCATTGTCAGTCATGTAATTAACATTGTTCTTCTTCCTACTGGTTTAGCCATATGAATCACCTGATTGGCTACAGGTTGGTACTATCTCCGCCCACTTCATAGCTGCCTAGACACACCCACATAGAGGATAATAATATGAATCTCACAATTAGGTCGCTAATCCAGAGGCCTCGTTAGTTAACGAGCTAAGGAATAAACTCACCAAGATCTGGAAGAAAAGGGCCGGCATCAGTGTGAATGACATCGACCAGAGCCGCGTCGGAGGTATCCAGCCGGACTTCTGGGGGGGTGTTCTGGAACAAAGGCTCGGCTGGGTCCAGGCCTGGGGATACACACCAATTAGCCAATGAGAAGTATCAATCTTGGTCTTTGCCCAACTATCCTATTGGTGATACCATTGGCTTCATTAAGCTCCACCCACAAAATGGCTGTGTTCACTGGCCATAGTCTTATAATAACCATATTCATCTACAGTGGGGGATTCTTCGGGGGGGGGGGGGGGGGCGGGATTAATAGTTTAGTTTTCAAGGCGGCCAATAAGATTGGTGCTAAGGCCAAGAAGTCTTTCTCAGAGAAGACTCCTTTTGAGGCATTAAGCTCCACCCACTTTTAAGAAAACTGATGGTGTTTCAGTTGGGATGGGGAGGGTTGGAGAGGAAATGTTAGTATGTTTGGTCACTTGTCTCCAAAGCATAAACATATCAATGTAATTGGGACAATTTACTATATAATACTGGTGCCGATGGCCCATGGGCTATATATAGGGACTTTCCCTTCCGTCTAGAGATCCCCCTACTCACCGGTGATCCTAGCGATGCCTTTCTGTCTCTTCCCTGCCTCTCCGACAATGTGAGCGCCCAAACTGTGCCCGATCAGATGCACATTGGCCGGGGAATAGGCAAAGTTACTCTGGTAATGAAAGAGCCCCATTAGGGGAGGAGCCTAGTTGCACATAGAGCTAAACAGGGAGTAATTAATACTGCACCCATTTCCACCCAGGCACCCACATTATCATTTAAACATTAAATAAACCCAATAGGGCTGTTCTGCCCCAATAAGGGGTAATTATATCTTAGTTGGGATCAAGTACAGGTACTGTTTTATTATTACAGAGAAAAGGGAATCATTTAACCATTAAATAAACCCAATAGGGCTGTTCTGCCCCCAATAAGGGGTAATTATATCTTAGTTGGGATCAAGTACAGGTACTGTTTTATTATTACAGAGAAAAGGGAATCATTTAACCATTAAATAAACCCAGTAGGCCTGTTCTGCCCCCAATAAGGGGTAATTATATCTTAGTTGGGATCAAGTACAGGTACTGTTTTATTATTACAGAGAAAAGGGAATCATTTAACCATGAAATAAACCCAATAGGGCTGTTCTGCCCCAATAAGGGGTAATTATATCTTAGTTGGGATCAAGTACAGGTACTGTTTTATTATTACAGAGAAAAGGGAATCATTTAACCATTAAATAAACCCAATAGGGCTGTTCTGCCCCCAATAAGGGGTAATTATATCTTAGTTGGGATCAAGTACAGGTACTGTTTTATTATTACAGAGAAAAGGGAATCATTTAACCATTAAATAAACCCAATAGGGCTGTTCTGCCCCAATAAGGGGTAATTATATCTTAGTTGGGATCAAGTACAGGTACTGTTTTATTATTACAGAGAAAAGGGAATCATTTAACCATTAAATAAACCCAATAGGGCTGTTCTGCCCCAATAAGGGGTAATTATATCTTAGTTGGGATCAAGTACAGGTACTGTTTTATTATTACAGAGAAAAGGGAATCATTTAACCATGAAATAAACCCAATAGGGCTGTTCTGCCCCCAATAAGGGGTAATTATATCTTAGTTGGGATCAAGTACAGGTACTGTTTTATTATTACAGAGAAAAGGGAATCATTTAACCATGAAATAAACCCAATAGGGCTGTTCTGCCCCAATAAGGGGTAATTATATCTTAGTTGGGATCAAGTACAGGTACTGTTTTATTATTACAGAGAAAAAGGAATCATTTTTAAAAATAAGAATTATTTTCTTATAATGGGTCGATGAGTCAAGGGGGACAAAATCCTGAACCTCACCTGAAGGATCTTTACAAAATAGGCCAATTCTGCGCCCACGACCCGCAGGTTATTGGAGGCTTGGGAGTACAGGGCGTGGGACCCGGCGTTCCAGTCGACCGCGATGCAGTTCACGTCTTCTACTTGGAAAAATGCCTGTGATACAGGGGGAAAAGCAACAAAGAAGCGACTACAAAACTCGCCCAATGATATCGTGTCTGGCCGGATACCCAATAGGGGACGGGTTTTTTGACACGTGTGACTTTTTTTTCAGGCAACCACGCCTTTGACGTGACTTCAAATCTCTCGAGGCAAAATTTGGTGGAAGTTTCGCCAAACAGTTGGGGAAATGCGGAATTTCACTGCGAATTCATACCTGCCCGAAAAGACCCATGGCAGCCAATCAAAACGTAGATTTCACACACCCAGTGCGGCCCATACGTGCCCTGCCCCACCCCCTCAGTGATGTCATAGGGTGAGGGTGGAGTCAGGGCGGGTTAGGGTGGAGTCAGGGCGGGTTAGGGTGGGGCATGGGTCGACCCACACATCACTACTGGGGGGCAGCTCTGAACTGGAAGTGGGGCATTTCCATTATACACAGCCGGATCTCCCTACCTTGCACATATCCGTGATCCAGGGTTCGGTTCCGCTGCTAATAAACCCATGAGCAATGAATCGGGTCTTCCTGTCGGTGCTGAAGTTGGACAACGAGATGGTCGAGGGGTCGGTGGCGCTGACTATCTGTAGGGGGAGGAGAGGCATTTTTATCAAATAAGAACATTTTGGTTGCTATAAGAAGCTCTTAGCAAAAAGTTGATCCAAAGATCAGTCCAATTGCCCCGTGTGAGTCAGTAAGGATGTTTTTACCCCCTCTGGGGCAAAATAGAGAGGTTTCAGGTAGGGGCTTTGCCTTCCCCTGGATCATATAGAGGTTACGCAGGATTCACTTGATTTTGTGTCTTTTATCAACCTCAGCATCTACTGTGTCACTGTGTCGTCTCACTGAGCAGAACGGGGATTTATTCCTGTAAATTCAGGGGAAATCTCTTCAGGGTTATTGTAATAGTCTGGGAACCCGTTACCTGGTAGCTGTCCTGGTTGGTTCTGGTGTACAGCATGAACTGGACATTGATTTGTTCTGGGGACCATGGTAATTTTGCAATTGGTCTTTGCAAAGTCCCAGCGTATGGGTAGGTATCGGAGAAGCACCCGAGGCGGTCGTAGCAAACCTGCGCCCCTGGGAAGTACCGAAAAGAATATGGGTCATTTGGGTCATTCTGGTGCTGCTGGTACTGTTACCATCTTGGTTTCATTTGTAGCAGTTTTTATCCCTTATAATACTCAGTGACTGCTAATATCCTTATCATTTACAGTAGGGGGTACATTATCCCTTATAATACATGAGTGATACTCAGAGTTCCCTGTATAACTCAGCCTGCAGCCTTGTGCCTTTATATGGGGGGCACAGAACCCCTCAGTGACTGCTAATATCCTTATCATTTACAGTAGGGGGTACATTATCCCTTATAATACATGAGTGATACTCAGAGTTCCCTGTATAACTCAGCCTGCAGCCTTGTGCCTTTATATGGGCACAGAACCCCTCAGTGACTGCTAATATCCTTATCATTTACAGTAGGGGGTACATTATCCCTTATAATACATGAGTGATACTCAGAGTTCCCTGTATAACTCAGCCTGCAGCCTTGTGCCTTTATATGGGCACAGAACCCCTCAGTGACTGCTAATATCCTTATCATTTACAGTAGGGGGTACATTATCCCTTATAATACATGAGTGATACTCAGAGTTCCCTGTATAACTCAGCCTGCAGCCTTGTGCCTTTATATGGGGGGCACAGAACCCCTCAGTGACTGCTAATATCCTTATCATTTACAGTAGGGGGTACATTATCCCTTATAATACATGAGTGATACTCAGAGTTCCCTGTATAACTCAACCTGCAGCCTTGTGCCTTTATATGGGCACAGAACCCCTCAGTGACTGCTAATATCCTTATGATTTACAGTAGGGGGTACATGATACATATGATGATATGATCTATATTATGGTCCCGTATAGGAATAGAGGGTAAATCAGGAAGGGAAACATCACTTACCTTGCACCGCAGTGAGGAAACAGAGGGAAAGTGCCCACATCAGCTGCATCTGAGAAGAAAATGAAGAGTTATTGATGACTTTGCAACAAACAAGCGATACAGATATCTGGGGCTGATATAGAAATACATAGAAAATGTATATTTTCTATGGTTTATATTATATTACTTTCTGAATTCTTACACCTGAGACAATACAATGAGACAAGTCACTGCCGCTATTCCCTATAGGGACCCTGTGCCAGTTACCTTCATGCTATGGTGTCTGTGCCAGGAGCAGGGGAATGAGCCCCTCACTGGGTATATATGGAACATTCCGGGGCAGAGAGGCGGAGTCTCCTATAGATTAATATTAATGGAATGATAAACACAGGGACAAGTGCGTCCTGGGAATATCGGGATGGGAACACACATGGCCTTGTCTGCCCGATACATGGTGTGTGTTATCCAACGTTCCTATCTGTTACTGTAACTGTACACTTAATATTATCTGATTTAATACGCGGAAAACAGATATTAGTATTTAGAAGATTTGTCCTAGGCACCTGGTACTGACACCTCTAGGGGCACAGTGTAACCCCCATATCCTATACCCATAGCAACTGTATAATATATAGGCACAGTGTAACCCCCATATCCTATACACACAGTAACTGTATAATATATAGGCACAGTGTAACCCCCATATCCTATACACACAGTAACTGTATAATATATAGGCACAGTGTAACCCCCATATCCTATACACACAGTAACTGTATAATATATAGGCACAGTGTAACCCCCATATCCTATACACACAGTAACTGTATAATATATAGGCACAGTGTAACCCCCATATCCTATACACACAGTAACTGTATAATATATAGGCACAGTGTAACCCCCATATCCTATACACACAGTAACTGTATAATATATAAGCACAGTGTAACCCCCCATATCCTATACACACAGTAACTGTATAATATATAGGCACAGTGGTAACCCCCATATCCTATACACACAGTAACTGTAATAATATATAGGCACGGCGTAACCCCCATATCCTATACACACAGTAACTGTATAATATATAGGCACGGTGTAACCCCCATATCCTATACACACAGTAACTGTATAATATATAGGCACAGTGTAACCCCCATATCCTATACACACAGTAACTGTATAATATATAGGTGTAACCCCCATATCCTATACACACAGTAACTGTATAATATATAGGCACGGTGTAACCCCCATATCCTATACACACAGTAACTGTATAATATATAGGCACGGTGTAACCCCCATATCCTATACACACAGTAACTGTATAATATATAGGCACAGTGTAACCCCCATATTACATACATAAAGTATAACTTTAGATTCATCTATAACATTTATTATAAGTAAATGTTAGGTAACTGAGGGCTGCCCATCTGGTTGGGTAAAAAGTGATCCTACAATAGATTTTTTTCAGTACCCCAACAATCATTAACCCTCCATAGACCTCTTTGTATGACATCATTGCTAATTGTATAAATCAGTGCTGTCCAACTTCTGTTGTACCGAGGGCCGGAATTTTTCCGACCTACGTGGTGGAGGGCCGATAATGGAAGCCAGTTTTGACCACTCCCCTTTTTGAAACCGCACCCACTTGAAACCACACCCATGTTATAACATGACCATACCCATATTAATGGTTGTAGTACAGCAAAAACTGCCATACTCTGCCTTCCCTACCCTGCCTGTGTGTGCCATACTCTGCCTGCCCTACCCTGCCTGTGTGTGCCATACTCTGCCTGCCCTACCCTGCCTGTATGTGCCATACTCTGCCTTCCCTACCCTGCCTGTGTGTGCCATACTCTGCCTTCCCTACCCTGCCTGTGTGTGCCATACTCTGCCTTCCCTACCCTGCCTATGTGTGCCATACTCTGCCTTCCCTACCCTGCCTATGTGTGCCATACTCTGCCTTCCCTACCCTGCCTGTGTTTGCCATACTCTGCCTGCCCTACCCTGCCTGTATGTGCCATACTCTGCCTTCCCTACCCTGCCTGTGTGTGCCATACTCTGCCTTCCCTACCCTGCCTGTGTGTGCCATACTCTGCCTTCCCTACCCTGCCTGTGTGTGCCATACTCTGCCTTCCCTACCCTGCCTGTGTGTGCCATACTCTGCCTTCCCTACCCTGCCTGTGTGTGCCATACTCTGCCTTCCCTACCCTGCCTGTGTGTGCCATACTCTGCCTTCCCTACTCTGCCTGTGTGTGCCATACTCTGCCTTCCCTACCCTGCCTGTGTGTGCCATACTCTGCCTTCCCTACCCTGCCTGTGTGCCATACTTTCACTGTGTTTGCCATTCTTGGCTGGTTTGTGCCATACTTGGCCTGTGTGTGCCATACTCTGCCTGTGTGTGCCATACTCTGCCTTCCCTACCCTGCCTGTGTGGCACACACAGGCAGCATACAGTGACACAATGCTGGCACTGCTCCTACAGTCTGCACAATAACTATATATTAAAAAACTTTTTAATTGCAGTACCACCTCAGTATATGTTCTTTTTGTAGTATGCAGGGATTATTTGTGGGTTTCTACTGCTCCTGAGGTGTGAACAGGGGAACAATGGGAGTGATTACAGCCTGAGCCTGAGGTGTGAACACTGCAGGGGGTGAACAATGCAGAGATTAAAAGGTGTGAACAACACAGGGAATTACATGTTTAAACAATACAGGGGGATTACAGCCTGAATCTGAGGTGAGAACCATGCAGGGGGCCAGTTAATCTCAGTACTGATACCATTTAATGCTTACTCAAAGGTAAGCCATCAAAGCAGCCAGACAGGTGGGGGGCCACACAGAGGGGGGTCACGGGCCGCCAGTTGGACAGCACTGGTATAAATGAAACACTTGGGGATGGGGCCAACCTGCCCAAACACTTTTTCCCCTGCTGTTTCTTTTAGTGACTATTATAGCATCAAGGCCATCGGCAAACATACAGCGTATAATTAGCAGTGCTCGTTATAGCGCTCTATTAGATAAGATTAGATTTCGATAAGGCCTGAAACATCCCATATGGGGCTTACATAAAGCAACAGTGCTTAATACTGTAATATATATATATAAATGTAATATATGCTTGTAATATACCTTTGTGTTAACTTTTAGTATGTGATAGAATGACCAATTCTAAGCAACTTTTTATTTGGTCTTCATTATTTATTATTTATAGTTTTTGAATCATTTTGAACCTTTTTCTTCTGCCTCTTTGCAGCTTTCAAATGGGGGTCACTGACCCCGGCAGCCAAACCCTATTGCTCTGTGAGGCTCCAGTTTTATTGTTACTTTTACTTTTTATTCCTTATCTTTCTATTCAGCCCCTCCCCTATTCATATACCAGTCTCTCTTTTAAACCACTCCCTGGTTACTAAGGTAATTTGAACCCTAGCAACCAGATAGCTGCTGAAATGTCAAACTGGAGAGCTGCTGAACAAAAAGTGAAATAATTAAAAAAACTACAAATAATAAAAAATGAAGACCAACTGCAAATTTTCTTAGACTATTACTGTCCATATTATAGTAAAAGTTAACTCAAAGGTTAATGTTAGTCAGCTAAGGACGGGGGGCAAATTACCCCCAGCACATTTATAGCCGCAAATACACATGTAGACCTATTGATACTGATATATATGTATATAAATAAATTAATATGTATCAGTCCATTTGGATTTACTACACATGTAACGCTTACTGTAGATCTCGGGGTTTCCCAAGCTACTTTTAAAGGCTCCAATAGAATTAAAACCTCATTTCTCCATTTGTATTTACTCAGCTCCTAACTGCTCTAATGTACCCATAATTCTCCTTCTTAAGGCCTGGAACCCATAACCCCCCATTTCCCCATCATACGCAAGGTGAGGCCTTACCAGGGACCTATAAAGATGCAAAATTATGTTTTTATTCTTCAAATTAGTGCCCTTTTTTGTACAAGACAGCACTTTGTTTTAGTAGCAAAACTGCCTACAGTTGCACAGTCTGTTTTCTATAAATACGCCCAAATCCTTCTCAGTTAAAGAGATTATGTCATGATTTTTATGAGGTACTTTGTATCTCTAAATGACCCTGTTACACAGCAAATAATTCCCTCTGCCATTTAACCTTCTATTCTTGTACCAACAAATGTATTTGTAGCTGTAATATTGGTGTGTAGGCGCCATCTCAGTGCCTTGTGACTGAGTCTGAGCTTTCAGCCAGCGCTACACATTAGAACTGCTTTCAGCTAACCTATTGTTTCTCCTACTCCCATGTAACTGGAGGAGTCCCAAGCCGGACTTGGATTCCTTACTATTGAGTGCTATTCTGATACCTACTGGGAGCTGCTATCTTGCTCCCTTCCCATTGTTCTGCTGATCGGCTGCTGGGGGTGAGGGGGGAGATATCACTCCAACTTGCAGCGCAGCAGTAAAGTGTGCCTGAGTCTGAGCTTTCAGCCAGCGCTACACATTAGAACTGCTTTCAGCTAACCTATTGTTTCTCCTACTCCCATGTAACTGGAGGAGTCCCAAGCCGGACTTGGATTTCTTACTATTGAGTGCTATTCTGATACCTATTGGGAGCTGCTGTCTTGCTCCCTTCCCATTGTTCTGCTGATCGGCTGCTGGGGGTGAGGGGGGGGGATATCACTCCAACTTGCAGCGCAGCAGTAAAGTGTGCCCGAGTCTGAGCTTTCAGCCAGCGCTACACATTAGAACTGCTTTCAGCTAACCTATTGTTTCTCCTACTCCCATGTAACTGAGGAGTCCCAAGCCGGACTTGGATTTCTTACTATTGATGCTATTCTGATACCTACTGGGAGCTGCTATCTTGCTCCTTCCCATTGTTCTGGCTGATCGGCTGCTGGGGGTTAGGGGGGGGGATATCACTCAACTTGCAGCGCAGCAGTAAAGTGTGCCTGAGTCTGAGCTTTCAGCAGCGCTACACATTAGAACTGCTTTCAGCTAACCTATTGTTTCTCCTACTCCCATGTAACTGGAGGAGTCCCAAGCCGGACTTGGATTTCTTTACTATTGAGTGCTATTCTGATACCTACTGGGAGCTGCTATCCTTGCTCCCTTCCCATTGTTCTGCTGATCGGCTGCTGGGGTTAGGGGGGGGATATCACTCCAACTTGCAGCGCAGCAGTAAAGTGTGCCTGAGTCTGAGCTTTCAGCCAGCGCTACACATTAGAACTGCTTTCAGCTAACCTATTGTTTCTCCTACTCCCATGTAACTGGAGGAGTCCCAAGCCGGACTTGGATTTCTTACTATTGAGTGCTATTCTGATACCTACTGGGAGCTGCTATCTTGCTCCCTTCCCATTGTTCTGCTGATCGGCTGCTGGGGGGGGGGGATATCACTCCAACTTGCAGCGCAGCAGTAAAGTGTGCCTGAGTCTGAGCTTTCAGCCAGCGCTACACATTAGAACTGCTTTCAGCTAACCTATTGTTTGTCCTACTCCCATGTAACTGGAGGAGTCCCAAGCCGGACTTGGATTTCTTACTATTGAGTGCTATTCTGATACCTACTGGGAGCTGCTATCTTGCTCCCTTCCCATTGTTCTGCTGATCGGCTGCTGGGGGTGAGGGGGGAGGGGGATATCACTCCAACTTGCAGCGCAGCAGTAAAGTGTGAGTGAAGTTTATCAGAGCACAGGTCACATGGCTGTGGCACCCTGGGAAAGGAAGAATATGGCTAGCCCCATGGGAAAAACAGATTACAATGCAGGATTCTGCGGGAGAAGTTCTATTAACTGATGGATTTGTAACAAACATGTTTTCCCGTGACAGTATTGCTTTAAGTGAATAAATCAAGGGCAGAGGGTGTATGTGTGTGTATGGGAATTGTATTAGCAGGGGTCTCGGGGCGCTATACACCCAGTGTGCATGTGAGCAGGAGACCCAGGACCTGAATATCAATAATAACAATAACACAGGGTTCCTATGGGAATGTTGATTAGAATTTATCTTATAACAGATATAAGTAGTAAAACTCACACTTGCCGGATTCACAAGACCTCGCTTGTCCTCTGTTTGCCCTTCACTTATTAATTACCCATAGGAGCCTGGCTCCTCCTCTCAGCCCTGGGATATCCTATATATATGGGGTGACTGGCACCCTTCCCTGCAGCTGGCACAGGGAGCACCGAGGCAAAGGTAATGGGCGCTATACAGAATGTTATATTATTCTGGGTTTAGTATTTATATCTATGTTTTAGGGTGCAGATCTGTGCTTCTGGGGTACAGGATACAAATGTTATTGTACTATATATTTTATCAGGGGGATAGTGTGTATGGGAAGCCAATGTGGAGTCAGTAGAGGGGGCTATAACTGGGGGGGGGCGCTGGTGTTGGGGGGCCAGTAAGGCAGATTGGTGCCAGTAAATGATGTGTATATATATATATATATATATTTATTTATAAAGTGCTACTTATGTACGCAGCGCTGTACAGTAGAATACATTAATACAAACAGGGGGTTATTAGGATAATAATAGATAAATACAAAGTATAACAATAAACACAAATAAATACAAGATACATTTGCAATAAGATAAGAGTCAAAGACACAAGAGGATGGAGGTCCCTGCCCCGTAGAGCTTACAATCTATATGGGAGGGTAACTAACAGACACAAATAGGCAAATATAAGTGCTGTAGGTCACAGTGGGTGACACTACAATATAATATATATATATATCTGTACTGTGCCCTGTTACTGGCATCATCACCATTGGTCCTTTTTCGAATCACCACAAATTATTTCATTTTCTCTTCCCAGATGCATCTGATCTGGACATTAGCCCTCTGCTTCCTTGCTGCAGTACAAGGTAAGTGCCCCAGGTGGGGCTGAATGCAGAGTAACCTGCAGGGGGCACTGGTATCGGCTGTGTTAGCAGGGCCCCTGGGGGAACAGCCCCTAGTCCAACCTTGGGTGTAACTATAGAGTAAGCAGACCCTGTGGTTGTGGGGCAGGGGGGCCCAGATCATGGGGTCTGCTTCCTCTATAGCCGTGTAATAAATCGATAGACAGCCCCCCGGCCACTGAGAGGGGCAAGCAATTGGGCGGGGGACACAGAGAGGAGTGGGCAGAAGGGGAGTTCTGGGTAGGAATCAGTGTGTCTAAAGACTTTTCTGCAGGGTGCCGCTGGGCACAGACTCGGATGAGATGCCAAAGCAATAGCAGCCCTGACTGTTGTGCCAATGTGGCATCTCTCAGGGCACATTTTGGGGCTGGGAATTCTCTTGGGGCCACTCAGCGCTGCAGTAAATGCCCACGTTAGTGACTGTCAGGGGAAACCTTGGATCCCATATGATAAAATAGTGGCTTAGATACTAATTGGCTGCTATTGATTTAAGGGGGTGGAATGCTGATCACTGCCCCGGGCCCCTGGCAGAACAGAGTGGTGCAAGTAGGGCAGCAGTACCACCTTAGTGCTATTGGGCTGTTCTGTATAACAGGTAACTGCTCAATGACCCAAATGACGGTTCCTTTCATGCCCCCCAGGAGCGCAGGTTTGCTACGACCGAATCGGGTGCTTCGCTGATACCAGCCCATACGCCGGCACGGTGCAAAGGCCAATCACCAAGTTACCATGGGCTCCGGAGAAGATTAACGTGCAGTTCATGCTGTACACCCGGTCCAACCAGAACAGCTACCAGGTACCGGGGTTAGGGGTGAATAGACCCAGACTGCAGAGATACTGCCGGAGTTGCTATAGGAACAAGCAGAGATATTACCTCTTATTCCAGCTGCTTATGGGAAAGACTGGGTTCCAGTGGTTCTGAACCAAATGTAGTCAGTGCTGCCAAATGCAGAAAGGCCATTGGGGGTTAGATTCCCCCATAATCCCCTCAGGCTCATGTCCAAAGGGGGTACAATGTGGGTTGGTGGGTCAGATAATGGGTCAGCAGCTCTTCTGATTTTCACAACTGGACTCCATGTCTGTAACATGAGAGGGGGGAATATGAAGAATTAGAAATCAAAACAGAATGGAAATAATTTGCCTAATAACGGGATTGTATGATGTAGAGACTGCTATTCTGAGACAATTTGCAATTGGTCTGCATTTTTTATTATTTGTGGGGTTTGAGTTATTTTGCTTTTCGTTCAGCAGCTCTCTAGTTTGGAATTTCAGCAGCTATCTGGTTGCTAGGGTCCAATTTAACCTAGCAACCAGGCAGTGGTTTGAAAGAGAGAGGGTATATGAATAGGGGAGGGGCTGAATAGAAAGATAAGGAATAAAAAGTAACAATAACAAAAAAACTGGAGCCTCACAGAGCAATAGGGTTTGGCTGCCGGGGTCAGTGACCCCCATTTGAAAGCTGCAAAGAGTCAGAAGAAGAAGGGAAATAATTCAAAAACTATAACAAATAAATAATGAAGACCAATTGAAAACTTGCTAAGAATAGGCCATTCTATGACGTACTAAAAGTTTACCTGAAGGTGAAGAATAAGGAAAAGTAAAACAATAAAGGGAAAGTCTCCCATTACACAGTGTATATGTGAGGAAATATTCATATTAATTAACCCCTTGTTGCACTAATCTCCTCTCCCTACAGACAGTCAGCGCCATAACCCCCTCGACCATCTCGTCGTCCAACTTCCGCACCAGCAGGAAAACCCGCTTCGTTATTCACGGGTTTATTAGCAGCGGAACCAACTCGTGGGTCACTAACATGTGCAAGGTAGGGAGACCCGCCCTGGATAATTCATTCTGGGGTCCTTTGTATAAGTCATTCTACAATATGTTTGGGGACCCCGTAAGGGGAGGGAGGCCAGCTGTGATTGGGTTGGGGCCCTTGGGGGGCTGGGTGTCCCACTGGTCCAATCCAACCCTGAGTAAAGTACTGTCCGTTGGTTGCTATGGGATGTGTGGCCAGTCAGTATTCTTTTGGGCTTCCAAACTGGTCAGTCAATCAGGGTCGGACTGGCCTGCCAGTGTACTGGGAGAAAACCCAGTGGACCCCGGTCCTGTTGGGCCCCACCGGCCCAACAGGACCGGCACTAGGGGAGCAGTATTTATGGGGAGCGGTGGGACCTGATAGGTCCAGATTTGTGTGCAGATCTGGGAGCTGCATGGCGGGCCCTTTAATCAGGGTTTCTGGTAGGCCCCACCTCCCCTAGTAGCCGACCAATAGCCACCTCTCTGATTTTATTACAGAAACTCCTCGGAATAGAAGATGTGAATTGTATCGCTGTCGACTGGAGCGGCGGCTCCCGCACCCTGTACTCCCAAGCCTCCAATAACGTGCGGGTGGTGGGGGCAGAAGTGGCCTATTTTGTAAAGATCCTTCAGGTACATGTCAGGATTGGGGATATTATGCCCCTTAGTGGGGCAATTCCTAGTGAGTTGTCGTGCAACTAGGCTCCTCCCCTAATGAGGCTCTTTAATTAACAGAGTAACTTTGCCTATTCCCCGGCCAATGTGCATCTGATCGGGCACAGTTTGGGCGCTCATGCGGCCGGAGAGGCAGGGAAGAGACAGAAAGGCATCGCTAGGATCTCCGGTGAGTAGGGGGATCTCTAGACTGAAGGAAAAGTCCTTCCTCGTCTCACAATGAGGCCTGACTCCTCCCACCCACAATCTGCTCCTGATGGACCTTGCCTTAGCTCCGCCCCCAAGCTCCACTGACTCGTCTGTAGGACACAATGATAATCTTGTAGAATTGGTCCAATTACAGTGAAAAGATGAAGAAGAGCCCCCAAGCAAGTGGACACAAATGTCAGGATTTCCCATCCTCACAGTCTCCATCCTACCAGTTGGTTTACCAGCGATCTAGTGGATCTCTCTAAGAGATTACAAGCTCCTCCCCTGCTGAACTCCTTATCATGGCTTCCTATAAAACTAAAATACAAACTCCTTCCCATAACCTTCAAAGCCCTTCATCCCTCTTCTTGTGTCTCCATACGTTCCTGGTCAACTCCTCCAATCCAAGAGGGTACAGGCCCCTCCCCTTATCATGGCTTCCCATAAAGCCCACAATGCCTTACAAACTCCTCCTCTCAACCTTCCCATCATCCCTCTGCCCCTCACTCCATCTTACCTCTTGTGTCTCCATATGTTCATGGCCTTCTCCTCTGCTCCTCCCATCCATGAGGGTACAGGCCCCTCCCCTTATCATGGCTTCCCATAAAGCACAGAGACACTCCCTCAGTCTCTTCCAAACTAAACCCGCTGATCCCCTGTGTGTACCCCAGGCCTGGACCCAGCCGAGCCTTACTTCCAGAACACCCCCGCAGAAGTCCGGCTGGATACCTCCGACGCGGCTCTGGTCGATGTCATTCACACTGATGCTGGCCCTTTGGTCCCAAGCCTTGGTGAGTCCATTTCTTAGTACATAACCCCCTACCCCCCATGCAGAGGGGCCCCTGAGCGCTTCCTAAGTACCCAACACTAAGGAGCAACTGCCTAATACTGGGGTGTAAGCGCCTATAGTAATGATTCTCTCCCACTGGGCATCTGTGTGTAGGAACCAACCTGGAGCCAATCAGACGACTGCCCTGGCTAAATCCCCCCAATCAGAGCAGGAGGGCCGCCACACAAACCTGAATGTGGGGGGGGAACGTTCCTCTGTATAAAGTGACGTTTGTCCTCTATTTGTTTCAGGGTTTGGAATGAGCCAAGTGATTGGCCACCTGGATTTCTTCCCTAACGGAGGGGTTCACATGCCGGGGTGCCCCCAGAATATTGAGATCCCAAACGTCAATGTGGAAGATATCTGGAACGGTAAGTATATTTCCCACTGGAACACAGAACCCGCCCTTCCTGGGCCCTGGGACTGGCGTACGGGGCAGGTTGGCACCGGGTTGTGTTGCAGCCACACAGAAACTTATAACTAAAGCAAAGGATGGAATTGGGCTCAAACCATGGACCCTCCCCTCCCCCAAATGCAGTGGCAGAATGGGGTGCCAGGGGCCCATTGGGGCTCCCGCTATGAAGGCCCCCACCCCAGTTGAAAGGTCCAACTCCAATGCTAATGCCCCTCCTCTGCACACTGGCGGCCATGATGAGGGGGAGGATTGGGGACATTTGTTGGCGGTAGAATGGACCTGGGTTGGCAGGGGCCACAGGACCCACAAAGTTTTTTCCCAGTGCCCCACCAGCCTGGTCCAACCCTGGTATATAGTTACCCCCATATCCACCCGCACCACCCACAGCCAATCACAATGCTCACACTATCACTAACTCACCTCTGGTAACTTTAAAGGGGCGGTTCAACTTTTAGTAAACTTTTTTCATTATAGAACGGCCAACTCTAAGCAACCTTTCAATTGGTCTTCATTATTTATTTGTTATAGTTTTTTCATTATTTGCCTTCTTCTTTGCAGCTTTCAAATGGGGGTCACTGACCCCGGCAGCCAAACCCTATTGCTCTGTGAGGCTACAATTTTACTGTTACTTTTTATTCTTTATCTTTCTATTCAGCCCCTCCCCTATTCATATTCCAGTCTCTCATTCAAACCGCTCCCTGGTTGCTAAGGTAACTTGGACCCTAGCAACCAAATAGCTGCTAAAACTCCAAACAGGAGAGCTGCTGAACTGAAAATGAAATAACTAAAAAACTACAAATAAAAAAAAATGAAGACCAATTGCAAATTGTTTCAGAATATCCCTTTCTACATCATACTCACAGTTAATTCAAAGATGAACATCCCCTGGGCACCTTCCCATCTGCCGTTGTTTCCCCACAGGAGTCGTTAATTTCGTTACGTGTAACCATGAGAAAGCGGTTAGTTACTACACGGACAGTATCGGCAACTCGGGCACGTTCGCCAGCTACCCCTGCGCCAACTGGGACACCTATCAGAGGGTGAGTGTCCCCTTAACTCGTAGCAAAGGGCCTAAACGTTCAATTCTCCAGCTCTTAGAAACTATGGGGCTCATTTACCAGCGCCAAGTGCAATTTAAGAATGCAATTTTTCACCCACAATGCATCACTTTCCCTTAGAATTTCAGTGTGGGGCGGTGCATCTGCAGTCGGTGCGGTACCACTTTTAGAGTGGGGATCGTATCACTAGTGATGAGCAAATTGAAAATTTGCAACATGTAGCCACTCCCTTTTTTATGTGGCCACTCCCTTTTTTATGTGACCACACCCTTTTTTGATGCGACGTAAGCAGCATTACATGGGATTCCTTTAGCGCAAATCTGTTACCTTCACAATCAGGGTGGGGGGGCTCTAGGGTTCCCCGGCATCAGGCACCTCCTCAGCTTGTACCCGTCTTTCTCTACAGGTTTAACCACTTCACTGCCAAAGATGTGTTTATTATTTATCAGATTAAACAATGTAATGTCTTTTCCCGTAGGGGAGCTGCAAATCCTGCCCCAGTGCCGGATGCCCCAAGATGGGTCACTATGCAGACACTTACCGGGGCGTCACCTCCTCCAGCCAAGTCTTTTATCTCAGCACCCCTTAATCCAACTCAGCACCCCTTAATCCAACTCAGCACCCCTTAATCCAATTTGGCACCCCCGACAGCCAATCGTAAACCTTGTTTCTGTAATCCTTTGTCTATAAATGTCTTTTACATTGTTCAAATGATCTTTTATTTACAGGGAGTGCGGGGCGTGAAAGGGCGAAACTGTGCCTCCCCCCAGCTCCAATTAAAGCTTCAGTGCTCACCTGTCTCCTGTAACTCTCTGTACTTATAATATATATACTGTATAATATATAGGCACGGCGTAACCCCCATATCCTATACACACAGTAACTGTATAATATATAGGCACAGTGTAACCCCCATATCCTATACACACAGTAACTGTATAATATATAGGCACGGCGTAACCCCCATATCCTATACACACAGTAACTGTATAATATATAGGCACAGTGTAACCCCCATATCCTATACACACAGTAACTGTAAAATATAGGCGTAACCCCATATCCATACACACATAACTGTATAATATATGGGCACAGTGTAACCCCCATATCCTATACACACAGTAACTGTATAATATATAGGCACGGCGTAACCCCCATATCCTATACACACAGTAACTGTATAAATATATAGGCACGGTGTAACCCCCATATCCTATACACACAGTAACTGTATAATATATAGGCACAGTGTAACCCCCATATCCTATACACACAGTAACTGTATAATATATAGGCACAGTGTAACCCCATATCCTATACACACAGTAACTGTATAATATATAGGCACAGTGTAACCCCCATATCCTATACACACAGTAACTGTATAATATATAGGCACGGTGTAACCCCCATATCCTATACACACAGTAACTGTATAATATATAGGCACGGTGTAACCCCCATATCCTATACACCACAGTAACTGTATAATATATAGGCACGGCGTAACCCCCATATCCTATACACACAGTAACTGTATAATATATAGGCACGGCGTAACCCCCATATCCTATACACACAGTAACTGTATAATATATAGGCACGGCGTAACCCCCATATCCTATACACACAGTAACTGTATAATATATAGGCACAGCGTAACCCCCATATCCTATACACACAGTAACTGTATAATATATAGGCACAGTGTAACCCCCCATATCCTATACACACAGTAACTGTATAATATATAGGCACAGTGTAACCCCCATATCCTATACACACAGTAACACGTGTAACCCCCATATTCCTATACACACAGTAACTGTATAATATATAGGCACAGTGTAACCCCCATATCCTATACACACAGTAACTGTATAATATATAGGCACAGTGTAACCCCCATATCCTATACACACAGTAACTGTATAATATATAGGCACAGTGTAACCCCCATATCCTATACACACAGTAACTGTATAATATATAGGCACAGTGTAACCCCCATATCCTATACACACAGTAACTGTATAATATATAGGCACAGTGTAACCCCCATATCCTATACACACAGTAACTGTATAATATATAGGCACAGTGTAACCCCCATATCCTATACACACAGTAACTGTATAATATATAGGCACAGTGTAACCCCCATATCCTATACACACAGTAACTGTATAATATATAGACACAGTGTAACCCCCATATCCTATACACACAGTAACTGTATAATATATAGGCACAGTGTAACCCCCATATCCTATACACACAGTAACTGTATAATATATAGGCACAGGTGTAACCCCCATATCCTATACACACAGTAACTGTATAATATATAGGCACAGTGTAACCCCCATATCCTATACACACAGTAACTGTATAATATATAGGCACAGTGTAACCCCCATATCCTATACACACAGTAACTGTATAATATATAGGCACGGTGTAACCCCCATATCCTATACACACAGTAACTGTATAATATATAGACACAGTGTAACCCCCATATCCTATACCACAATAAACTGCACACACGGGGCTATCACTAACTGCCCAAACACAGAGTTTTCCAATACAGTTTATTTTCGAGATTCTTAGAAGCCCAAGGTTACTGGGATATAAATATAGTGACTCTGGGCAGGTAAAACACAGTATTGATGAGGGGAGGCTGAAACATCCCCCATGTCCCCTGTATGTACATATCTGTATTTCTATAGTCCTGCTATGTACTCAGCACTGCCAGTGTTAAGAAAACACTAATAGAATTTACAGGGGGACAAACACTGCAATAAATACAAATATGAAATATAAGTAGGTTAAGAGGAAGAAAGTCCCTGACCCTCAGAGCTTACAATCTAAGAGGAGGGCTTATGTACAGGCATAAATATGTGGGTAAAATGTGCTGCTATTCACAGTGGCTGGGGGGCACCCAGGGGGATGTATGTTTCACCTTCAAATTAACCTTTAGTGTCATGTAGAAAGTGTTATTCTTAGACAATGTGCAATTGGTCTTCATTTTTTATTATTTGTAGTTGTTTAGTTATTTACATTTTTGCTCAGCAGCTCTCCATTTCGGACTTTCACCAGCTATTTAGTTGCTAAGGTCCAAATTACCTTAGCAACCAGGCAGCAGTTTGGATGAGAGAAAGAAAAAGAAATAGAGGAGGTCCAAAAGGAGAAGAAGAAGTTATAAAAAGTAACAATAAAACTGGAGCCTCACAGAGCAATAGGGTTTGGCTGCCGGGGTCAGTGACCCCCATTTGAAAGCTGCAAAGAGTCAGAAGAAGGGAAATAATTCAAAAACTATAAAGTAAATAATGAAGACCAATTGAAAAGCTGGCTATTCAATAATGTACTAAATGTTACGTTAATGGTGAACCATCCCTTTAAGACAGAACCAGATACCAAGCTGGGGCCCTTACTCTGTTCTGGGGGTACCAAGACAACACACTGGGGCTCATTTATAAACAGCGGGCAAACCTGCACCTGGGCAGTAACCCATAGCAACCAATCTGTCATTAGATTTCTCCAGCCAGCTCAAGGTGGAACAATGAAATCAAGCTTCTGATTGGTTGCTGCCTAGGTGCAAATTTGCCCAGTGTTTATAAATAACCCCCGTCGCCCTTTTATTGCCCAAAGGCACCCAGTGCCGTTTGTTACTCTGAGAATACAGGCCCCCTATTCCCAAACATACACGGGTACATTGCGTCCAATCAGTCCCTGCACATATGGAATTCCTGGTGGAGGCAACAGTGCATTCTGGGAAAAAAATACTGCTGCATTGTGGGAAAATTATGCCAATTTGCCCCATTAAACAGCTCTTTGCTCACTGCACTATAGTCTAAATAGGGCCTCTTTGTTTTTGTTGGGGGGAGCCTGGGGGGGGGCCCAGACCTTCTAGGGACCCCACTTTCCTGTAACCTGTCTGTGCCAGTCCTGTTACAATTACCCAGGGGGGCTGCAATTATTTTTCTTGGGCCCCAATATAAGAGACTTGTGATGCCACTGATTGTGCCCAAACTGTGCCGACTTTTATCCATTATGGCTAATAAGCAGATTTACATAGAACCCCAATATCCTGATGATAGGGAAATACACTCTATGTTGAGGGGAGCTCTGATTCTTGTATTACGTTACGTATACTGTAGAGTATACGTATATCTTCAATTTTTATTATTTGTAGTTATTTGTTTAATTATTGCAGTTTTTGATCAGCAGATTTCCAGTTTGTCATTTCAGCAGTTATCTGGTTGCTAGGGTCCAAAGTACCTTAACAACCGGTTTGAATGAGAGGCCAGTATATGAATAAGAGACATTTGTATTACAAAATAACAATAAAACTGGAGCCTCACAGAGCAATAGGGTTTGGCTGCCGGGGTCAGTGACCCCCATTTGAAAGCTGCAAAGATGTAGAAGTTGAAGGCAAATAATTATACAACTACACAAGATAAATAATGAAGACCAATAGCAAAATTGCTAGGATATTACTGGCCTTATCACCCATGTTTGCACCCACTTACAGCCAGGAACCAGGCACACAGGGTCCCGAGAATTTTTTAATTGGAGAATTAGGATTAATATCACCCTAAGGAGAACTAAACTCTAAGATGAATATAGCTAGAAACTCCATATTTTATATAATGAACTCATTGCTCCAGCCTAAAGGTTCAGCGTCTCTATAGTAGTAATGATTTGGGCCTTTAAAGTTGTCACAGGAGCTCTCCATCTGATTCTGTTAGATGTGTCAGTGACACTGCACATGCTCAGTCGGCTCCGGGCAGCTGAGAATAAAGCTGAGCTTAGGGGTCGTCGCAAATTATCAAGCAGAAAATGAGGTCATGTACTAATACTAGGGATTATATGCTTATATTCTATATATACAGTATATTGTGTGCCGGTCCCTAAGCTCAGGTAAGTGACATTTATATTCTATATATACAGTATATTGTGCGTCGGCCCCTAAGCTCAGGTAGGTGACATTTATATTCTATATATATATATACAGTATATTGTTCGTCGGCCCCTAAGCTCAGGTAGGTGACAATTATATTCTATATATACAGTATAATGTTTGTCGGTCCCTAAACTCAGGTTTTATTGTGCCAATTATATTCTATATACACAGTATATTGTGCGTCGGTCCCTAAAGTCAGGTTATATTGTGCCAATTATATTCTATATATCCAGTATATTGTGCGTCAGTCCCTAAGCTCAGGTAAGTGACATTTATATTCTATATATATATACAGTATATTGTTCGTCGGTCCCTAAGCTCAGGTAGGTGACATTTTATATTCTATATACACAGTATATTGTGCGTCGGTCCCTAAGCTCAGGTTAGATTGTGCCAATTATATTTTATATATACAGTATATTGTGCGTCAGTCCCTAAGCTCAGGTAAGTGACATTTATATTCTATATATATATACAGTATATTGTTCGTCGGTCCCTAAGCTCAGGTAGGTGACATTTTATATTCTATATACACAGTATATTGTGCGTCGGTCCCTAAGCTCAGGTTATATTGTGCCAATTATATTCTATATACACAGTATATTGTGCGTCGGTCCCTAAACTCAGGTTATATTGTGCCAATTATATTTTATATATACAGTATATTGTGCGTCAGTCCCAAAGCTCAGGTAAGTGACATTTATATTCTATATATACAGTATATTGTGCCTCAGTCCCTAAGCTCAGGTTATATTGTGCCAATTATATTCTATATATACAGTATATTGTGCGTCAGTCCCTAAGCTCAGGTTATATTGTGACCCAGTGAATTCTGGGGAATACTCTATTCTGATTCGCTGCCGAGGTGCCGTAAGTACAGAGAGTTACAGGAGACAGTTGAGCACTAAAGCTTTAATTGGAGACGAGGTTTTCGATTGGCTGTTGGGGCGCCAAGTTGGATTAAGGGGTACTGAGTTGGATTAAGGGGTGCTGAGTTGGATTAAGGGGTGCTGAGTTGGATTAAGGGGTGCTGAGTTGGATTAAGGGGTGCTGAGTTGGATTAAGG
This sequence comes from Xenopus tropicalis, assembly GCF_000004195.4. Classification (NCBI taxonomy): domain Eukaryota; kingdom Metazoa; phylum Chordata; class Amphibia; order Anura; family Pipidae; genus Xenopus; species Xenopus tropicalis. The sequence continues at coordinate 4,949,191 of NC_030683.2, read as the reverse complement.
GGTGCTGAGATAAAAGACTTGGCTGGAGGAGGTGACGCCCCGGTAAGTGTCTGCGTAGTGACCCATCTTGGGGCATCCGGCACTGGGGCAGGATTTGCAGCTCCCCTACGGGAAAAGACATTGAAATAATCAATAATAATAATAATAATAAGCAGAAACTTTATAGGATTTTTCATTTTACTTTTGTTTTTCATTAAAGGGGAAGTTCAACTTTAAGTTAACTATTAGTCCAAGGCCATTTCTAAGCAACTTTTCAATTGGTCTTCATTATTAATTATTTATAGTTTTATCATTATTTGCCTTCTTCTTCTGACTCTTTCCAGCTTTCAAATGGGGGTCACTGACCCCGGCAGCCAAACCCTATTGCTCTGTGAGGCTCCAGTTTTATTGTTATTGTTACTTTTTATGCCTTACTTTTCAACTTAGACCCTCTCCTATTCATATATCAGTCTCTCATTCAAACCGCTCCCTGGTTGTTAAGGTAATTTGGACCCTAGCAACCCTAGATGGCTGCTGAAACTCCAAACTGTAGAGCTGCTAAACAAAAAGCAAAGTAACTAAAAAACTACAAATAATAAAAAATGAAGACCAATTGCAAATTGTCTCAGAATATTACTCTTTACATCATACTTAACTCAAAGGTGGACAACCCCTTTAATGCAGACTCGGGCAGTTCAGTCTTTAACCCAACTTGCCTCATTTGCCGTATCTGAGCTCAGGGGGGTATCTGTGAGAATCAGGTCTGGGCCGGTGGGTCCCACCAGGGGTCCGAGCCTGGATATCACTAGTACCTAGTGTACTAGTGCCTCCCCCTTGGTGTAGGATGCCGGTAGTTTCTAAGAGCTGGAGAATTGAACGTTTAGCCCCTTTGCTACGAGTTAAGGGGACACTTACCCTCTGATAGGTGTCCCAGTTGGCGCAGGGGTAGCTGGCGAATGTGCCCGAGTTGCCGATACTGTCTGTGTAGTACTTGATAGCGCGCATGTGGTTACAGGTAACAAAGTTAACAACCCCTGTAGGGACAGAAACAAAGGTGAGTTACATGGGAAGCTGCCATAGTGAGAGCCTGTCTTATTATATAGATTATTATTATATTAACAGATATACTGTATATTATTACCCCCAGCTCTGCTTGAAATGCAAAAAAAATATCTTCTACCCTCCAGTTTTTCCTTATTTTTATATCCAATTCCTTGTCTATTGGTTTTGCCCTTTTCATAGAGAAGCCTCACAAGTCATAGAGAAACCTCACAAGTCAAAGAGAAGCCTCACAAGTCATAGAGAAACCTCACAAGTCAAGAGAAGCCTCACAAGTCATAGAGAAACCTCACAAGTCAAAGAGAAGCCTCACAAGTCATAGAGAAACCTCACAAGTCATAGAGAAGCCTCACAAGTCATAGAGAAGCCTCACAAGTCATAGAGAAACGTCACAAGTCAAAGAGAAGCCTCACAAGTCATAGAGAAACCTCACAAGTCATAGAGAAGCCTCACAAGTCATAGAGAAACCTCACAAGTCATAGAGAAGCCTCACAAGTCATAGAGAAACCTCACAAGTCAAAGAGAAGCCTCACAAGTCATAGAGAAACCTCACAAGTCAAGAGAAGCCTCACAAGTCATAGAGAAGCCTCACAAGTCATAGAGAAGCCTCACAAGTCATAGAGAAGCCTCACAAGTCATAGAGAAGCCTCACAAGTCATAGAGAAGCCTCACAAGTCATAGAGAAGCCTCACAAGTCATAGAGAAGCCTCACAAGTCATAGAGAAACCTCACAAGTCATAGAGAAGCCTCACAAGTCATAGAGAAGCCTCACAAGTCATAGAGAAGCCTCACAAGTCATAGAGAAGCCTCACAAGTCATAGAGAAGCCTCACAAGTCATAGAGAAGCCTCACAAGTCATAGAGAAACCTCACAAGTCATAGAGAAGCCCAGTCAAGAACCTCACAAGTCATAGAGAAGCCTCAACAAGTCATAGAGAAGCCTCACAAGTCATAGAGAAGCCTCACAAGTCATAGAGAAGCCTCACAAGTCATAGAGAAGCCTCACAAGTCATAGAGAAACCTCACAAGTCAAAGAGAAGCCTCACAAGTCATAGAGAAGCCTCACAAGTCATAGAGAAGCCTCACAAGTCATAGAGAAACCTCACAAGTCATAGAGAAGCCTCACAAGTCAAAGAGAAGCCTCACAAGTCATGCAGAAACCTCACAAGTCATAGAGAAGCCTCACAAGTCATAGAGAAGTCTCACAAGTCATAGAGAAGCCTCACAAGTCATAGAGAAGCCTCACAAGTCATAGAGAAGCCTCACAAGTCATAGAGAAGCCTCACAAGTCATAGAGAAGCCTCACAAGTCATAGAGAAGCCGTCTTGTGTCCCATCTGCTTCTTCTTCAACTTTGCTATCTCCTTCATCCTTGAGTTGGGGGGTGAGGGGGTCACATGTAATAATGTTTGTCTGAGCCATTTTGTATCTCTGCTCGGATAGAGAAGTGTGGGCTGAGAGTGGTGTTGGTGAGTTGGCTGGAGTGTGGGTATTGGGACTGGCAGTGTGTGTGGGGGGGCAGGGTATTTTTAGCCATAGGAATTTGGCCAATGGGTTAGTTAGGTGCCAACCTGCCCCGTACGCCAGTCCCAGGGCCCAGGAAGGGCAGATTCTGTGTTCCAGTGATTGTGAGAAATATATTTACCGTTCCAGATATCTTCCACATTGACGTTTGGGATCTCAATATTCTGGGGGCACCCTGGCATGTGAACCCCTCCGTTAGGGAAGAAATCCAGGTGGCCAATCACTTGGCTCATTCCAAACCCTGAAACGAATAGAGGACAAACGTCACTTTATACAGAGGAACGTTTAACCCCACATTCAGTTGCAGTTCCGGGGGGTTGGTGTGACGGCCCTCCTGCTCTGATTGGGGGGATTTAGCCAGGGCAGTTGTCTGATTGGCTGATTGGTACCCAGTGGGAGAGAATCATTACTATAGGCGCTTACACCCCAGTATTAGGAAGTTGCTCCTTAGTGTTGGGTACTTAGGAAGCGCTCAGGGGCCCCTCTGCATGGGGGGTAGGGGGTTATGTACTAAGAAATGGACTCACCAAGGCTTGGGACCAAAGGGCCGGCATCAGTGTGAATGACATCGACCAGAGCCGCGTCGGAGGTATCCAGCCGGACTTCTGCGGGGGTGTTCTGGAAGTAAGGCTCGGCTGGGTCCAGGCCTGGGGTACACACAGGGGATCAAAAGATAGGGGCAGTGAGTGGGCACTTGCCCTGGGTCCTCAGTAAGTGGGCACTTGCCCTGGGTCCTCAGTGAGTGGACACTTGCCCTGGATTCTCAGTGAGTGAGCACTTGCCCTGGGTTCTCAGTGAGTGGACACTTGCCCTGGATTCTCAGTGAGTGGACACTTGCCCTGGATTCTCAGTGAGTGAGCACTTGCCCTGGGTCCTCAGTGAGTGGGCACTTGCCCTGGGTCCTCAGTGAGTGGGCACTTGCCCTGGGTCCTCAGTGAGTGGTATGATTGGACATGGTCGATTTTGCTTTTTGTTTATAACCAAATCAGAAGAACCACTACTGGACTGACACTTCTACTGGTGATACCACTGGTGCCATTAAGCTCCACCCACATTAAAAATTGGCTGCTTCCACCTGCCATGGTCAGAATCATAGGAGCCTTAGTTACCTACTGTTGGATAACAATTTTCCTTCAGCTCTAAATGGATTTATCCAACTGAAGATCCCAGACCCTCCTGACCTCCAGCTGCTCCTCAGTGAAGACTCCATTTGTGTTATTACTTCAACATTTTTGTTTGGCCACTTTGGTCACTGCTGCTCAGTGTTACACTGTAATCAGGGGGATGATACAACACATGGTTGACCGAGTTACCAAGATGAGGGTATTTTTTAATCCCTCAAGAATGACCATCAGGAACAGATTCTAGATTGGATTATTAATGAGAGGAGGTGGCCAGGCCAGTGACCTCAGTTGAGTCAAGATGGCCACCAAATTTAATGCAGTTTATAGGGAGGCAAAGGGAGAAAGGGAAGGACTTTTCCTTCAGTCTAGAGATCCCCCTACTCACCGGAGATCCTAGCGATGCCTTTCTGTCTCTTCCCTGCCTCTCCGGCCGCGTGAGCGCCCAAACTGTGCCCGATCAGATGCACATTGGCCGGGGAATAGGCAAAGTTACTCTGGTAATAAAAGAGCCTCATTAGGGGAGGGGCCTAGTTGCACAACAACTCACTAGGAATTGCCCCACTAAGGGGCATAATATCCCCAATCCTGACATGTACCTGAAGGATCTTTACAAAATAGGCCACTTCTGCCCCCACCACCCGCACGTTATTGGAGGCTTGGGAGTACAGGGTGCGGGAGCCACCGCTCCAGTCGACAGCGATACAGTTCACGTCTTCTATTACGAAGAGTTTCTGTGAATAAAGAGAGGCGGCTATTGATTGGCTGAATAATTTCACTTCTGCCCACAAACCCACCAATCCTGTGCCAAGCCCCTGGGGCAACTTCAACTTGGAGCCAAATGGGATTTTATATAAGCTCTATCCCCCATAGCAACCAATGAGATGTTTGCATTTAAACAGGTGACCAGTAAATGAAACCTGCTGATTGGTTGCTATGGGTTACTGCTCCTGGGCAGTGCCTTTTATGACATAAACCCTTCAATAACACAAACAGGACCCCCCTACCTTGCATATGTCTGTGAGCCACGATGAAGTCCCGCTGTCCGTAAACCCATGAATAACGAATCGGGTTTTCCTGCTGGTGCGGAAGTTCGATGATGAGATAGAAGAGGGGGTTATGGCGCTGATTGTCTGAAGGGACAGATGGTTTAATGAGAGAGACATGGGATTCAATTCACAGATTTCCCAAAACTAATATTTCATCTTGTTTATTTAGTGAATAATGTGCCCCCTATTGTAAAATATAAGGATAGTATAAGTCACGAGGAGTTCCTTATAATATATAGTGAATAAAGTGCCCCCTATTGTAACATATAGGGATATTATAAGCCCCCGAGGGGTTCCTTATAATATATAGTGAATAAAGTGCCCCCTATTGTAACATATAGGGATAATAAGCCCCCGAGGAGTTCCTTATAATATATAGTGAATAAAGTGCCCCCTATTGTAACATATAAGGATATTATAAGTCACAGAGGAGTTCCTTATAATATATAGTGAGTAAAGTACCCCCTATTGTAACATATAGGGATATTATAAGTCCCAGAGGAGTTCCTTATAATATATAGTGAATAAAGTACCCCCTATTGTAACATATAAGGATATTATAAGTCCCAGAGGAGTTCCTTATAATATATAGTGAGTAAAGTACCCCCTATTGTAACATATAGGGATATTATAAGTCACAGAGGAGTTCCTTATAATATATAGTGAATAAAGTACCCCCTATTGTAACATATAGGGATATTATAAGTCCCCGAGGAGTTCCTTATAATATATAGTGAATAAAGTACCCCCTATTGTAACATATAAGGATATTATAAGTCACAGAGGAGTTCCATGATCATATAAAAACACAAGGCCAAAGGCAGAGGTCATGGAACTCCTGGGGTAACTTCTAATATTCTCATATTTTACAACAGGGGGAACTTTATTTATTATAATATACAAGTTACAAGTGAGTCATGTGACAGAAATGACATCACTAAGCTCCGATTATAACTGATGACATCACTAAGCACCGTTTATAAGGATATAATTTACACTTTAGTCCCATAGGGAAATGACCCAACTGTATATTATATATATATATATACACCTATACAGAACTGTCACCAATATCTTGGCATTGGGCTTACTGGTACCATAAACAGCCCTGCACCCCAGTTACCTGGAAGCTGTTCTGGTTGGACCGGGTGTACAGCAGGAAACGGGTGTTAATCTTCTCCGGAGCCCATGGTAACTTGGTGATTGGCCTTTGCACCGTGCCGGCGTATGGGCTGGTATCAGCGAAGCACCCGATTCGGTCGTAGCAAACCTGCGCTCCTGGGGGGCATGAAAGGAACCGTCATTTGGGTTTCAGCCAATAAATATGGTGGAGGAAATCAGACCCCATTCAAACTCACATGTAAGGGAAAGCCTTATAAACTGCAATAGGGGCCCCAGTCAATTGTAGGAGGAGCCTAGACAGGGACTTTTAGCCAATAACAGACAGTGTGCCCATGTTTATGCCCCTCCCCATCACTGCCCCTGCAGCACAGCCTTATTGAGAAACCTACATAGAAGCAGAACAGGGGCTGCTGTGAGACCAGGGGGTTCCCTGTCAATGTGGGAATTGTGGGGAATCAGTTGATGAGGATGGTTGGAAGGATGGAGACGAGAGAGAGAAGATGCTGGGAGTTGTTGCAGATAGAAACTGGGGGGAAAGCTGCTTGTATTTACAAAGTGGAAGAAGCAGCAGTGCAGGGAGTGAAACCTGCCCCCCCCCCCCATGTTGTATTGACCATGGTGTCCTCATATCATAAATTCATACTTATTAATTATATAATATACATTATCCCCTATTTAAATTAAAAAGGGTATTAGCAGTCAAACAGTGTGTAGTTTGTATTGTCTTGGTGATTTCTAACATCCTTATAACTTACAGCAGGGGCTACATTATCCTATAACTCAGCCTGCAGCCTTGTGCCTTTATATGGGCACAGAACCCCTCAGTGACTGCTAATATCCTTATCATTTACAGTAGGGGGTACATTATCCCTTATAATACATGAGTGATACTCAGAGTTCCCTGTATAACTCAGCCTGCAGCCTTGTGCCTTTATATGGGGGGCACAGAACCCCTCAGTGACTGCTAATATCCTTATCATTTACAGTAGGGGGTACATTATCCCTTATAATACATGAGTGATACTCAGAGTTCCCTGTATAACTCAGCCTGCAGCCTTGTGCCTTTATATGGGCACAGAACCCCTCAGTGACTGCTAATATCCTTATCATTTACAGTAGGGGGTACATTATCCCTTATAATACATGAGTGATACTCAGAGTTCCCTGTATAAATCAGCCTGCAGCCTTGTGCCTTTATATGGGGGGCACAGAACCCCTCAGTGACTGCTAATATCCTTATCATTTACAGTAGGGGGTACATTATCCCTTATAATACATGAGTGATACTCAGAGTTCCCTGTATAACTCAGCCTGCAGCCTTGTGCCTTTATATGGGCACAGAACCCCTCAGTGACTGCTAATATCCTTATCATTTACAGTAGGGGGTACATTATCCTTATAATACATGAGTGATACTCAGAGTTCCCTGTATAACTCAGCCTGCAGCCTTGTGCCTTTATATGGGGGGCACAGAACCCCTCAGTGACTGCTAATATCCTTATCATTTACAGTAGGGGGTACATTATCCCTTATAATACATGAGTGATACTCAGAGTTCCCTGTATAACTCAGCCTGCAGCCTTGTGCCTTTATATGGGCACAGAACCCCTCAGTGACTGCTAATATCCTTATCATTTACAGTAGGGGGTACATTATCCCTTATAATACATGAGTGATACTCAGAGTTCCCTGTATAACTCAGCCTGCAGCCTTGTGCCTTTATATGGGGGGCACAGAACCCCTCAGTGACTGCTAATATCCTTATCATTTACAGTAGGGGGTACATTATCCCTTATAATACATGAGTGATACTCAGAGTTCCCTGTATAACTCAGCCTGCAGCCTTGTGCCTTTATATGGGGGGCACAGAACCCCTCAGTGACTGCTAATATCCTTATCATTTACAGTAGGGGGTACATTATCCCTTATAATACATGAGTGATACTCAGAGTTCCCTGTATAACTCAGCCTGCAGCCTTGTGCCTTTATATGGGGGGCACAGAACCCCTCAGTGACTGCTAATATCCTTATCATTTACAGTAGGGGGTACATTATCCCTTATAATACATGAGTGATACTCAGAGTTCCCTGTATAACTCAGCCTGCAGCCTTGTGCCTTTATATGGGCACAGAACCCCTCAGGGACTGCTAATATCCTTATCATTTATAGTAGGGGGTACATTATAGTTACTGTAATGTAAAGGTAATTAAGTTACCAAGCTGTGCCTGATTGGTTGCTGCAAGTTGGGGGGATAGAGGTACAAGGAACTTGCCCCTGCCTGGGGCACTAACAGAACCTTACCTTGTACCACAGAGAGGAAGCAGAGGGCTAATGCCCAGGTCAGATGCATCTGGGAAGAGAAAAACAAATTATTTGTTTCAAATCTGAGAGTCAGTGATGTCACAGCAAACATTTCATATGTTTATAAATATATATTTCTATATTATAGGGAGTTCCTGAGAATAAACAGTAATTTAGTACAAAACCCACTTTGCTTTACTATACACATAATCCCACCGCCCCTTCCCTGACACTTTATATACTGACTTACTATTCACATTACTGCACTGTTATACACTTTTTTTTGTAATTTGCACCCCGCAAAGACAGATTTGTACCCCAAATTCTCAGCTATCTCCACTAGGAGATAGAGGGAGTGACAGGGATGTAAAAACTGTAGAAACAATTCTTTATAGAGATCTGTGCCCAGTTACCTTTGCCCGCGGTGCCCGTGCCAGCTGCAGCCCAGAGTGCCAGTCACACTGTACATATATAGAACATTGCGGGGCAGAGAGGAGGAGTCAGTCTCCTATGGATTATCAGCAGCTGAACAGCAAACAGATGGAAATGTGTCCTTGTGTCCCACATACAGTTTGTGTTTCATAACTTCCATGAGAGGAATCCGACCAACATTCCCATAGTCCTGTAATGTACAGCTAGAGTGCCCCCCCGGCAACTGGCACAGATACATAGGCACCCCCATATCCTATACACACAGTAACTGTATAATATATAGGCACGGTGTAACCCCCATATCCTATACACACAGTAACTGTATAATATATAGGCACGGTGTAACCCCCATATCCTATACACACAGTAACTGTATAATATATAGGCACAGTGTAACCCCCATATCCTATACACACAGTAACTGTATAATATATAGGCACAGTGTAACCCCCATATCCTATACACACAGTAACTGTATAATATATAGGCACGGCGTAACCCCCATATCCTATACACACAGTAACTGTATAATATACAGGCACAGTGTAACCCCCATATCCTATACACACAGTAACTGTATAATATATAGGCACAGTGTAACCCCCATATCCTATACACACAGTAACTGTATAATATATAGGCACAGTGTAACCCCTATATCCTATACACACAGTAACTGTATAATATATAGGCACGGCGTAACCCCCATATCCTATACACACAGTAACTGGTATAATATATAGGTGTAACCCCATCTACACCAATTAATAGGTAACCCCATCCTATACACACAGTAACTGTATAATATTTAGGTGTAACCCCCATATCCTATACACACCAGTAACTGTATAATATATAGGCACAGTGTAACCCCCATATCCTATACACACAGTAACTGTATAATATATAGGTGTAACCCCCATATCCTATACACACAGTAACTGTATAATATATAGGTGTAACCCCCATATCCTATACACACAGTAACTGTATATATATAGGTGTAACCCCCATATCCTATACACACCAGTAACTGTATAATATATAGGCACAGTGTAACCCCCCATATCCTATACACACAGTAACTGTATAATATTAGGCATGGTGTAACCCCCATATCCTATACACACAGTAACTGTATAATATATAGGTGTAACCCCCATATCCTATACACACAGTAACTGTATAATATATAGGCACAGTGTAACCCCCTATATCCTATACACACAGTAACTGTATAATATATAGGTGTAACCCCCATATCCTATACACACCAGTAACTGTATAATATATAGCACAGTGTAACCCCCATATCCTATACACACAGTAACTGTATAATATATAGGCACAGTGTAACCCCCATATCCTATACACACAGTAACTGTATAATATATAGGCACAGTGTAACCCCCATATCGTATACACACAGTAACTGTATAATATATAGGCACAGTGTAACCCCCATATCCTATACACACAGTAACTGTATAATATATAGGTGTAACCCCCATATCCTATACACACAGTAACTGTATAATATATAGGCACAGTGTAACCCCCATATCCTATACACACAGTAACTGTATAATATATAGGCACAGTGTAACCCCCATATCGTATACACACAGTAACTGTATAATATATAGGCACAGTGTAACCCCCATATCCTATACACACAGTAACTGTATAATATATAGGTGTAACCCCCATATCCTATACACACAGTAACTGTATAATATATAGGCACAGTGTAACCCCCATATCCTATACACACAGTAACTGTATAATATATAGGCACAGTGTAACCCCCATATCCTATACACACAGTAATTGTATAATATATAGGCACAGTGTAACCCCCATATCCTATACACACAGTAATTGTATAATATATAGGTATGGCGAATATCTTAGCAACTTTTCAATGGGTCTCCAATTTTTTTTTTATTATTTGCCTTTTTCATCTGACACTTTCCAGTTTTGAAATGGGGGTCAGTGACTTGCCCAATGTCCAATCATTTTGCAGGACCAAGCAGGTCAGTTTTGTAGCTCCAACTAGATGATATCGCTTGAAATGGTCAGTTTTGTTGACAGACAAATGATAATTTTATACCAACGTTAGGGGATAAGCTTGCTTCTATGATAGCTAAGAGATCTTTAAAAAACTGCAACGTGTATGGGTAGCTTTACTATCGGTTGCTATACAGCTTTGCTATCGGTTGCTATGCAGCTTTATGCTCGGGCGCTGTGTAAATCTAATGCATTTTTTCCCTACAGTTTTCACTTGGGAGCATTGAATTCAAGGTTATAGGTAAATATATATATTGACTCACAGTACTGATATGGGCAGGTAAATTACACAAGGAGATTATATAACACAAACAGTTCTAATGTGTAGCGCCGGCTCCTTCTGAAAGCTCAGACTCAGGCACACTTTACTGCTGCGCTGCAAGTTGGAGTGTAATCCCCCCCCTCCCCCCCAGCAGCCGATCAGCAGAACAATGGGAAGGGAGCAAGATAGCAGCTCCCAGTAGGTATCAGAATAGCACTCAATAGTAAGAAATCCAAGTCCGGCTTGGGACTCCTCCAGTTACATGGGAGTAGGAGAAACAATAGGTTAGCTGAAAGCAGTTCTAATGTGTAGCGCTGGCTGAAAGCTCAGACTCAGGCACACTTTACTGCTGCGCTGCAAGTTGGAGTGATATCCCCCCCCCTCACCCCCAGCAGCCGATCAGCAGAACAATGGGAAGGGAGCAAGATAGCAGCTCCCAGTAGGTATCAGAATAGCACTCAATAGTAAGAAATCCAAGTCCGGCTTGGGACTCCTCCAGTTACATGGGAGTAGGAGAAACAATAGGTTAGCTGAAAGCAGTTCTAATGTGTAGCGCTGGCTGAAAGCTCAGACTCAGGCACACTTTACTGCTGCGCTGCAAGTTGGAGTGATATCCCCCCCCCTCACCCCCAGCAGCCGATCAGCAGAACAATGGGAAGGGAGCAAGATAGCAGCTCCCAGTAGGTATCAGAATAGCACTCAATAGTAAGAAATCCAAGTCCGGCTTGGGACTCCTCCAGTTACATGGGAGTAGGAGAAACAATAGGTTAGCTGAAAGCAGTTCTAATGTGTAGCGCTGGCTGAAAGCTCAGACTCAGGCACACTTTACTGCTGCGCTGCAAGTTGGAGTGAAATCCCCCCCCTCACCCCCAGCAGCCGATCAGCAGAACAATGGGAAGGGAGCAAGATAGCAGCTCCCAGTAGGTATCAGAATAGCACTCAATAGTAAGAAATCCAAGTCCGGCTTGGGACTCCTCCAGTTACATGGGAGTAGGAGAAACAATAGGTTAGCTGAAAGCAGTTCTAATGTGTAGCGCTGGCTGAAAGCTCAGACTCAGGCACACTTTACTGCTGCGCTGCAAGTTGGAGTGATACCCCCCCCCCCTCACCCCCAGCAGCCGATCAGCAGAACAATGGGAAGGGAGCAAGATAGCAGCTCCCAGTAGGTATCAGAATAGCACTCAATTGAATCGCTGTTAAAGTGTAAGTCCACCTTCTAGTGTGTTACAGAATGGCTTATTCATAGCAACATTTCAATTGTTCCTCATTCATTTTGAGTGACTTTCCTGCTTCTACTGACTCTTTCCAGCTTTCAATAGGGGGTCACTGACCCCAGCAGCCAAAAATCTTTAGCTCATTATCTTTCTATCGTAGCCTTTTCTAATCACTTGTTGGTTGCTAGGGTAAATTGGACCCTAGGAATGGAATTTGATACTGGAGAGCTGCTGAACAAAACCCTAAATCATTCAAAAACAATAAAAAGTAAAAAAAAAAGACCAATTGCAAATATATCCCTTGAATGAGTTTAGCTATTACGTATTAATTCCCAGGGGCAGAGGATTTATTTGGGGGTCCCCCATTACTGTTTTCTAAACATCAGTATTTTCCATTTTGTATGCTGTTTTCTGCTGTTTATCCAATCAAGTCGGCCGGTGTCTTTCATACTCGGCGAGGGGGAGGGGGTGTGAGATGAGAAAAATGTGAGAAAAAGGTCCCAGTCGACAGATGGAAAACACAAAATAACAATTTCACATCTTGCAAAAGATAAAGCCCAGGAGGGGGAACCAGCAGTGACGTTGTCAAGGGCATCAGGAAGGGCAAGTTATTTTCTTATCCATTCTATTTGAAGGGGCGGTCCTCCCAAAATATAAACATCAATATATTGCTGGTGATGTAAAAAAGAACCACCCGACTATCTCTTGGGGTTCCCACTGACTCCCAGGCATACTGAGCAAAAGTGCTTTATTCACCCTAAAATGCTTAGGATGTAATAGTATTTATACTGGGACTTCTGTGATGGGGTCTCCATCCATATCTGTTTGGGATCAGTTGGCTTCAATGTGTTTTAGTTAGTTTTATAGCGAGAAAGGCAGTGGGTACTGACACCCCAGGCACATTATATACAGTGAGTCTGTAGGTACAAACCCGGCACATTATATACAGTGAGTCTGTAGGTACAAACCCGGCACATTATATACAGTGAGTCTGTAGGTACAAACCCGGCACATTATATACAGTGAGTCTGTAGGTACAAACCCGGCACATTATATACAGTGAGTCTGTAGGTACAAACCCGGCACATTATATACAGCGAGTCTGTGGGTACAAACCCGGCACATTATATACAGTGAGTCTGTGGGTACAAACCCGGCACATTATATACAGTGTGTAAGGTTACTCACCAGCGCCGAGTCCCGGGTCCTAGCGTACGGCGGGAGCGCACGAGCCGCCTTGCGTCCCGGCGCGCAACGGCGCCGTGTTTGACGCACTCACGCAAGCGGCGTGCGCGACGCGTGCGATTTGACGCCCGCGCCATTACGCGCGCACGACTAACGCAACGTGCGCGCGATTTGACGCCTGCGTCGTTACGCACACGCGCCGGCGTCATGACGCCGCGTCATGACGCGGGACGCCTTAGATAGCCCTTGCAACAGCCCATCAGTGCTCGGTTATCATTTCGGTGTGCCTAGCGTTTGTGACTTCTGAACTTTTCTGCGAATTTGACCCTACGCCTGTTACCTCGTCTTGAACCTTTGCTGCCTGCCCTTGACCCGGATCCGTTTGACTACCCTTCTGTTTACTCCTATGGTACTTCGCTGTTCGGCCTTCCAGCCTCTCTCCACTGCTGTGCTTCCTGTCCCATCTCCAGGTTAAGCCTCCAGCCTAGTGCGAGGTGCTTGTGGGTGACATTACCCGTCGGACCAGCTTGGCTTGACAGTATAACCGAGCCATGGATCAAGAGGAAGATGCATCTCCTCTTACGGCCCTCACGCAACAGATTGCAGCCCTCGCTCATGCTGTGAGAGAACTCCGAGCGGACTACAATGAAGTACAGGAACAGCTACAGGCTATCCAGTATCCTGCCCCGCCTCCTGCTCCCATGGCCTCACCTCCACCTTTGGTGGGTGCCACAGCCAGTTTACCGGCTCCTGAGCCCAAGATCCCACTCCCTGACAAGTTTTCTGGAGATCGCAGCACCTTTAGAACCTTTGTGAATGTCTGCAAACTTTTGTTTATGCTCCAACCACAGACCTACTCTACTGAACAAGTTAAGGTGGGAGTGGTCATGTCTCTCTTACGGGGACAACCGCAGTCGTGGGCTTTCCGGTTGATGGAGCAACAAAATGCATGCCTCCTCACAGTGGACGCGTTCTTTCAAGCCATGGCGGTGCTGTATGATGATCCTCATCGTGTAGCTACAGCCGAAGCTGCCTTGAGAAACCTTCGACAGGGTACCCGTCCTGTAGAGGACTTCACTATGAACTTTCGAAAATTTGCGGCAGATACAGACTGGAACCAAGCGGCTCTCAACATCAATTCCGCCTTGGTCTTTCCGCTACTCTTAAGGACGAACTGGCAAGGGTAGGAGTGCCTGACTCCTTGGAGGAGCTCATCCAGTTATCCATTCAAATTGATCAACGCCTTAGAGAGAGAAGGCTGGAGAAAGCTAGCTCATTCCCCGCTTCCTGGGTATTGCCTAAAGCTTCCCCTCCGATTCGGGTTGATCCTGAAGTCACCACTTCCCCTGAGCCGGAACCCATGCAGTTGGGCTCACTTCGACCTTCACTGTCCTCCGAGGAACGTATTCGGCGTAGGAGACTCAACCTGTGCCTTTACTGTGGGCTATCTGGTCACCTACTCAGCACGTGCCCAACTCGTCCCTCTCCTCTTCGTAAGGTCCCTTCACTAAGTACCACCGTACCCAAGCTTAATTTTTCCCCACTGCTCACTTTTTCTCTCTCTCTACAGTGGGAAGACAAGGTCCTGGTGCTTCCGGCCATCCTGGACTCCGGAGCTAGCGGTTGTTTTTTGGACTCTAAAGTTGCAGACTGTCACAAGATTCCCCTACTGACCAAGTCACTCCCTCTCCTTATCAGAGTTGCTGATGGTTCACCAATTAGTTCTGGTCCCATTCTAAAAGAGTCCATTCCCCTACGTGTGTGTATGAATAAAATCCACTCTGAAATGCTAAGTTTTGATGTGGTGGCTTCTCCTCTGTCGCCTATTATTATCGGCCTACCCTGGCTACGCAAACATAACCCTATAGTGGAATGGGAAAGAGGCAAGATTACATTTTCGTCTCATTTTTGCCGTACCAATTGCCTTTCGTCTCCCCCTTCTGCTTGTCAGAAATTGTGCTGTGTAGCTTTTGAAAAACCGTTTGAAAGATTTCCTGGTTTACCCTCTGAGTATTACGACTTCCTCGACGTATTTGATAAGAAAGGAGCCGATTCATTGCCTCCACATCGGAAGTACGATTGCCCTATTGACCTTCTTCCGGGATCACAAATACCTGAACTAAAGGTGCTACGTGACTATCTGGAAGAGAACCTAACCAAAGGCTTCATTCGTACTTCAACTTCCCCAGCCGGAGCAGGGATTTTCTTTGTGGAAAAGAAGGATCACACTCTAAGACCTTGCATTGATTACCGCAATCTGAATAACATAACTGTTAAGAACCGGTATCCTTTGCCCTTAATCCCAGAACTTTTTCAACGACTTAGAGAGGCAACAATCTTCTCAAAGCTCGACCTTAGGGTGGCCTACAATTTGGTCAGAATAAGGGAGGGGGATGAATGGAAGACTGCGTTTCGTACCAGATATGGACATTTCGAATACCTGGTCATGCCTTTTGGCCTATGTAACGCACCTGCAACTTTTCAACATTTTGTCAATGATGTCTTCAGAGATTATTTGGACATTTTCGTTATTATTTACTTAGACGACATCCTAATTTTTTCCAAATCCCTGGCTGAACACCGACTCCATATGAAAAAAATATTTTCACACCAACTATTCGTTAAATTTGAAAAATGTGAGTTCGATAAAACCTCTATTGAATTTTTAGGCTTTATTATCTCTGCCAATGGAGTCCAAATGGACCAAAGTAAGGTCTCAGCCATCCTGAACTGGCCAGTCCCTGCCTCCAGAAAAGATGTCCAACGTTTCATCGGTTTCGCAAATTTCTACAGGAAATTTATTAAGGGATTTTCACAGATCATTCTTCCCCTCACTCAGCTAACCAGTTTAAATTCCAAGTTCGTTTGGACTTCCCAAGCTCAGACAGCTTTTGAAACTTTAAAAACTCTTTTTACCACAGCGCCTATTCTTCAACACCCTGACCCTACAAAACCTTTTATTTTAGAAGTGGATGCCTCCGAATCTGCAGTTGGAGCTGTACTTTCCCAGAGGATTTCCACATCCGGCGCTCTCCATCCAGTGGCCTATTTTTCCCGAAAGATGAACAAATCTGAACAGAATTATGACGTGGCAGATAGAGAACTCTTAGCCATCAAACTTGCTTTAGAAGAGTGGCGATACCTCTTGGAAGGAGGTTCTAACCCTATCCTGATCTATACTGATCATAAAAACTTAGAATACCTTCGTGTCGCTAAGAGACTTAAACCTCGTCAAGCTCGTTGGGCGCTTTTCTTTATGAGATTTAACTTTCATCTAACCTACCGTCCCAGCTCTAAGAATGTTAAAGCAGACGCCCTATCCAGGATCCACTCTCCTCAAGAAGTCACTCCTACCTTACCAGAGACTGTTCTTTTGCCACAAAATTTTTTGTCCATCCAGTGCTCCTTGATGGACCAAATTAAACAAGCTTCAGTTTCCACTCCCTCTGGTTGGGAGCTAACGTCTAGAGATGGACTTTTCTTTTTTAAAGACAAGATCTTCGTACCCGAAAGCCTTGCGCCTGGAAGTCCTTCGTACCATACATGACTCTAAGTTAGCTGGCCACCCTGGTATTAAAAGACAATTAATTAGCCAAAGACTTTTTGGGGCCGAAATGACTACTGATTGTGTCAATTATACCAGGTCCTGTGATGTCTGTGCTAGGTCCAAGGACTCCCGTACCAAGCCTTTAGGCTTCCTTCTTCCGCTTCCAGTTCCCTCTAGACCATGGGGTTCCATCTCTATGGATTTCATTTCAGACCTACCTCCGTCTTCCGGACAAACTGCTATTTTTGTTATAGTGGATCGATTAACTAAGATGGCCCACTTCATACCACTTCCTAAACTCCCTTCTGCCGCTTCCACCGCTGAATAGTTTATAAAAGAGGTCGTAAGATTACACGGGGTTCCTGACGATGTTGTTTCTGATAGAGGAACCCAATTTACTTCACAGTTCTGGAGATCGTTATGCAGAGCATTACAAATCAAGGTGTCTCTCTCCTCCGCTTTTCATCCTCAATCCAACGGACAGACTGAGAGGACCAATCAAACCCTGGAGCAATATCTAAGATGCTTTACCTCTTATCGACAAGATGATTGGGTTTCCTTATTACCTCTTGCAGAGTTTGCCTATAACAATAATTTTCACAACTCCATCCAGCAATCTCCTTTTTTTGCCAACTACGGGATGCATCCTGCTATTTTTCCTTCTTCTCTCAAAGAAATTTCTGTTCCTGCTGTGAAGAATCGTCTATTGTTTTTAAAGGAGAATTATAAGTTTCTTGAAGAATCTATTAAGAAAGCTCAGCAGAATTTCAAGACGTATGCGGATAAAAGGAGACGTAAAGATCCCGAGTTCAAGGTGGGTGACAAGGTGTGGCTTTCATCAGCAAACCTTAAATTGTCTTGTCCTACACGAAAGCTTGGTCATCGCTTCCTTGGGCCTTTTGAAATTACCAAACAGGTAAATCCTGTAGCTTTCCAGTTAAGACTCCCTGACTCCTGGCGTATTCATTCAGTTTTTCACTCTGCCTTATTGAAACCTGTGACTGTTAACCCTTTTGTTGGGCGAGTTCCCATTCCACCCTCACCCATCCAGGTTGACAGCCAGGAGGAATTTGAAGTCGAGAGAATCCTTGACCACAGACTAAGAGGGAAACAACGCCAGTATTTAGTCAAATGGAGAGGTTACGGTCCAGAAGAAAATTCCTGGGAGCCAGCTTGTAACATCCATGCACCTAAACTCTTAAAAGAGTTTCACCGGAAAGATGTTCCTAAAGCTAGAGTTCGCGTCCGGAGACCGCTTCTAGGAGGGGGGCCATGTAAGGTTACTCACCAGCGCCGAGTCCCGGGTCCTAGCGTACGGCGGGAGCGCACGAGCCGCCTTGCGTCCCGGCGCGCAACGGCGCCGTGTTTGACGCACTCACGCAAGCGGCGTGCGCGCGCGACGCCCGCGTCGTTACGCACGCGCACCGGCGTCATGCCGCCGCGTCACGTCGCGGGACGCCTTAAATAGCCCTTGCAACAGCCCATCAGTGCTCGGTTATCATTTCGGTGTGCCTAGCGTTTGTGACTTCTGAACTTTTCTGCAAATTTGACCCTACGCCTGTTACCTCGTCTTGAACCTCTGCTGCCTGCCCTTGACCCGGATCCGTTTGACTACCCTTCTGTTTACTCCTATGGTACTTCGCTGTTCGGCCTTCCAGCCTCTCTCCACTGCTGTGCTTCCTGTCCCATCTCCAGGTTAAGCCTCCAGCCTAGTGCGAGGTGCTTGTGGGTGACATTACCCGTCGGACCAGCTTGGCTTGACACAGTGAGTCTGTAGGTACAAACCCGGCACATTATATACAGTGAGTCTGTAGGTACAAACCCGGCACATTATATACAATGAGTCTGTGGGTAACAACCCGGCACATTATATACAGTGAGTCTGTAGGTACAAACCCGGCACATTATATACAGTGAGTCTGTAGGTGGCACATTATATACAGTGAGTCTGTAGGTACAAACCCGGCACATTATAATGAAGTGAGTCTGTAGGTACAAACCCGGCACATTATATACGTCTGTAGGTGCACATTATATAGTACATGTGAGTCTGTGGGTTGGAGGTGTTGTGGAGTTACAAGGCGCGAGTAGGGGACCCGACGTCATTTGAATAGAGGACAGTCAGGTGGGAGTGGGAGGATACAGTAAACATACGTTGGGAGGATACATGTATATACCGATGTGGGAGGATACCTTGTGGAGTGGGAGGATACAGTAATACATTTGTAGGAGTGGGGATACAGTACACCTGGGGAGGATACAGTATATGCCTGGGTGGGAGGTAACAGTATACGTACTGTGGGAGTGGAAGGATACAGTATAGTACCGGGAGTGGGAGGATACACATGATAGTACGAACAGTATAGTAACTGTGGAGTTGGGGAGGATACAGTATAGTACTGTGTCGGAGTGGGAGGATACAGTATAGTACTGTGGGAGGGGTATACAGTGGGAGATACAGTACGTGGGAGTGGGAGGATACGTATAGTAACTGTGGGAGTGGGAGAGATCAGTATAGTTGGGGAAGTAAGAAGTGGGAGAGATACAGTATAGTGCTGTGGGACTAGTACCTGTGGGAGTGGGAGGATACTAGTAACTGTGGGAGGATACCATCATAGCCTGTGGGAGTGGGAGGATACAGTATAGTAACTGTGGGAGTGGGAGGATACTAGTCCCTGTGGGAGTGGGAGGCCCATACGTAAGTACCTTGTGGAGGATACAGTGCCTGTGGGAGGATACCTGTAGTTGATACTATAGTACTGTGGGAGTGGGAGGATACAAGTATCGTACCGTGGGAGTGGGGATTACAGTATGTACCCTGTGGGAGGATACAGTACTAGTAGAGGATACAGTATAGTACTGGGAGGAATACAGTAAGTACCTGTGGATACAGTATAGTCACCGTGTGGATAGCAGTAAAGTGGAGGATACCGTATGTGTGTGGGAGGATACAGTATTATGGGAGTGGGGGGATACTTGTACGGAGTGCTGTGGGAGGATACAGTAATACCCTGTGGGAGGATACAGTATAGTACATGTGGGAGTGGGAGGATACAGTATAGGTACCTGTGGGAGGATACACTGTACCTGTGGGAGGATACAGTAATAGTACCTGTGGAGTGGGGATAATGCAGTACCTGTGGGAGTGAGAGAGTACAGTAGTCGGGGAGTGGGGGATACAGTATAGATGTGTGGGAGGATAGCAGGTAGGTAGTACTGTAGTGGAGTGGGAGGAATACAGTATACTGGGTGGGAGGATACAGTATAGTACTGTTGGGAGTGGGAGGATACAGTATAGCACCTGTGGGAGTGGGGGAGGATACAGTATAGTACCTGTGGAGTGGGGATACAGTATAGTACCTGTGGGAGTATACAGTATAGTACCTGTGGAGGATACAGTATAGTGGGAGCATACAGTATACTGTGGGAGTGGGAGGGTAGTAGAATACAGTAGTACCTGTGAGGATACAGTATAGTACCTGTGGGAGGATACAGTATAGTGCCTGTGGAGTGGGAGGATACAGTATAGTACCTGTGGGAGAGGGGGGTACAGTATAGTACTGTGGGAGGATACAGTATAGTACCTGTTGGAGGATACAGTATAGTGCCTGTGGGAGTGGGAGGATACAGTATAGTACCTGTGGGAGTGGGAGGATACAGGTACCTGTGGGAGTGGGAGGATACAGTATAGTACCTATGGGAGTAGATACAGTATAGTACCTGTGGAGTGGGAGGATACAGTATAGTACCTGTGGAGAGGATACAGTTTAGTGCCTGTGGGAGTGGGAGGATACATACCTGTGGGAGTGGGAGGATACAGTATAGTACCTGTGGGAGTGGGAGGATACAGTATAGTACCTGTGGGAGGATACAGTACTGTGGTGAGGATACAGTATAGTACCTGTGGGAGTGGGAGGATACAGTATAGTACTGTGGGAGGATACAGTATAGTGTGTGGGAGTGGGAGGATACAGTATAGTACCTGTATACAGTACCAGGATACAGTATAGTACCTGTGGGAGTGGGAGGATACAGTACCGGTAGTACCTATGAGGCAGTAATAGTACCTGTGGGAGTGGGAGGATACAGTATAGTACCTGTGGAGTGGATAGTATAGTACCTGTGGGAGTGGGAGGATACAGTATAGTACCTGTGGGAGTGGGAGGATACAGTATAGTACCTGTGGGAGTGGGAGGATACAATATAGTACCTGTGGGAGGATACAGTATAGTACCTGTGGGAGTGGGAGGATACCTAGTACCTGTGGGAGTGGGAGGATACAATATAGTACCAGTGGGAGCATACAGTATAGTACCTGTGGGAGGATACAGTATAGTACTTGTGGGAGTGGGAGGATACAGTATAGTGCCTGTAGGATACAGTATAGAGTATACAGTATAGTACCTGTGGAGTGGAGATACAGTATAGTACCTGTGGGAGTGGGGGGATACAGTATAGTACCTGTGGGAGTGGGGGATACAGTATAGTACTGTGGGAGTATACAGTACTTGTGGGAGTGGGAGGATACAGTATAGTGCCAGTGGGAGTGGGAGGATACAGTATAGTACCTGTGGGAGTATACAGTATAGTACCTGTGGGAGAGGGGGGATACAGTATAGTACCTGTGGGAGGATACAGTATAGTGCCTGTGGGAGTGGGAGGATACAGTATAGTACCTGTGGGAGAGGGGGGATACAGTATAGTTCCTGTGGGAGGATACAGTATAGTACCTGTGGGAGGATACAGTATAGTGCTGTGGGAGTGGGAGGATACAGTATAGTAACCTGTGGGAGTGGGAGGATACAGTATAGTACTGTGGGAAGTGGGAGGATACAGTATAGTACCTATGGGAGTGTGAGGATACAGTAATAGTACTGTGGAAGTGGGAGGATACAGTATAGTACTGTGGGAGGATACAGTATAGTATTGTCGGAGTGGGAGGATACAGTTTAGTGCTGTGGGAGTGGGAGGATACAGTATAGTACTGTGGGAGTGGGAGGATACAGTATAGTACCTGTGGGAGTGGGAGGATACAGTATAGTACCTGTGGGAGGATACAGTATAGTGCCTGTGGGAGGATACAGTATAGTACCTGTGGGAGTGGGAGGATACAGTATAGTACCTGTGGGAGGATACAGTATAGTACCTATGGGAGTGCGAGGATACAGTATAGTACCTGTGGGAGTGGGAGGATACAGTATACTACCTGTGGGAGTGGAAGGATACAGTATAGTACCTGTGGGAGGATACAGTATAGTACCTGTGGGAGTGGGAGGATACAGTATAGTACCTGTGGGAGTGGGAGGATACAGTATAGTACCTGGGAGGATACAGTATAGTACCTGTGGGAGTGGGAGGATACAGTATAGTACCTGTGGGAGTGGGAGGATACAGTATAGTACCTGTGGGAGAGATACTACCTGTGGGAGTGGGAGGATACAGTATAGTACCTGTGGGAGTGGGAGGATACAGTATAGTACCTGTGGGAGTGGGAGGATACAGTATAGTACCTGTGGGAGTGGGAGGATACAGTATAGTACCTGTGGGAGTGGGAGGATACAGTATAGTACCTGTGGGAGTGGAGGATACAGTACCAGTAGTACCTAGTACCTGTGGGAGTGGGAGGATACAATATAGTACCTGTGGGAGGATACAGTATAGTACCTGTGGGAGTGGGAGGATACAGTATAGTACCTGTGGGAGTGGGAGGATACAATATAGTACCTGTGGGAGTGGAAGGATACAGTATAGTACCTGTGGGAGTGGGAGGATACAGTATAGTACCTGTGGGAGTGGGATAAAAAGTTCACAGTTGGTTACAGGTAAAGATTACAGCTGCAGATCCTTCTTATCAGACTTTATTTCTGCACGGCTTTCAGTTTGTAATATCTCCCCAGCCCTGCCCACTCCTGATCCTTGATTGGTCAATTTTACTGTCTGTCAAGAGATCTGTGTTCTGACTGGAGAAGCAGCAAAAAAACGACCCAATCAGGGGGCGTGGCTGCATGGCGCGGGAGTGGGACGTCCTTGTACTGAGCTCCGTGTAACAGATAAAAAGCAGATTGTGGCGATTCCTGGCAGGATGGGGAAGCACAACAAGCACATTTCCTCTGCCAACTACTCCGGGTATAAGGACTTACCTCTTCCGGGCGGCATGAAACAGTTCTTTCCGCGCTCACAAGAGACTTCCGAACCTCCGGAGACAACATGGCGGAGGCGCCTCGTGGTCCGTCGGGCCTGGCATTAGCCCAGAGCCACAAGCGCTCTCAGGCACAGCCTCGGGGGGAAGCGCAAACCTGGAAGACATGTTTAATATACTGCCACTAATGCCGCGCAAATCCCATTTGCAGACTTTGGGCACTGACCTTAAACATACAATATACACAGAGACTGCGGCACTAAAACAAGAATTAGTGAGTGTGAGAGACACGTTAGTAGAACTGGGGGAGCGCAGCATATCATATAAATGGGGTGTTCCTTTTGCACTACTAGCACATAAAGGCGGTAAGGCTTTTGCCCCACGGTATCCCATGGAAACAGCACAGTTTTGCCAACAACTGGACATACCTGTTCCAGACATCACAGAATGGCGCAACTATATTCTAGGGGCACCGGAGGAAGGTCTCCCGACCCAACCGCCCGAGGTACCCCCCCACCCCGCTTCCCAGGAGAGATGCAACTCCATCCAGACAGTGGGGGAAGCGACACCCAATCCCCAGCTCTCTCACCCAGTGTCCCCCGAGACAAGCGACACTCGGGAAATCTTTAATAACCCATACGACTTGCCTGCTTCCTACCTAAATATAGCTAAGTCTCATCACTGAATGGGACATTTTCCCATCGCTCATGATAATAATCAGGAAATCCCAGGGTGTGTATCTGCCCCCTACATGGAAATGTATATAGTTATCCTATTCCTCCTTATACTGAAGGTTCCCAAACCTTATAGGAAGCTCAATCCCAACTTTCTCCCCCCTTCCTTCCCTCCCCCCTCTATATACCTTCTTAAACTGCCCCCCCAACCTACTTTGCTTCCTGCGCTGAACCATAAACAGAGGATACAGTATAATATGTGTATGTTTAACTGAATAAACTGATTTTGAAAATGTTGTTTAATTTAATGTTAATCATTTTTGGAATTTGATGTTCTGACTCTCTGATTGAGCTTTTCAGACAGCGGGCAAATAGACACGGTTTCCCCCTGCAGATGTTCCCCAACGGACAAACCCCAGATAACCTGACAGGACTGGTCCAGATCTCAACTCCATATACCTCCATTAGGTCAGTAACACGGAGACAAGAAAACTTTCAGATATCCCCAAACTTCCTCAACCCCCCCAAAGGAGTTCCCCCCTATACCACGAGTGTAGATTAAACTGCTCATATCAGTTTCTCTAGTGGTTTTTGTTTCCCCCCAGTTATTATCTTTCTTACTCTCCACCCAAAGTCCATTTCCCATTTTTCTTCTCCCCCCTTCTCTCCTGACCTTCTTATATCTCCCCCAGATGGAAGGAACAATCTATAATGCCTTATCCCAAACTCTCACCCACAACTACACGATCAATGCAAACGGATGGAACTCACCTTGGGAAAGGGTTGCGCTGATCCAGGAGACACATTACAAGACCAATCAGATACCGAAATGCTATGACAAATATGATTCCACGATCATACACAGCCCCCCATCCCCCCCACAATCTACAAAAGTCAGAGGCGCAGCCATTGCCCTCGCTAATAACCTACAATTAGAGATTAGAGCTGCCAACACGGACCCTCAGGGAAACGACACATTTCTCAAAGGGAAACTGAACTCCCTTACGTACACATTTGCCTCAATCTACCTACCTGGCACAGAGCAGACTGATATCATGAACAAGATCCATGATTTGCTGCTTCTGTTTGCGGAAGGGATGTTAATAGTAGGGGGGGATTCCAACACCCCACTAGAACCCAAACTAGACTGCTCCTCTGGAACATCATCCCTCCCATTTAAACAAATTAAAAGGCTTAAACAACAACTACATTGGCTTCAACTACTAGATAGCTGGAGAATTCTCCATCCCCAAGATAAAAATGGCTCCTTCTATTCACATAGCCATGACACATATGATAGTACCCAAAAGGCAGCAATAGGCGCCATTACATGGCCAGATCATGCCCCAGTAGGCTAACATTAGAACCCCTTCTCTCAACTATCCGAAACAATCCAAACATTCAGGGCAACAAGGCAGGAACTTTCCATTGCAAAATTTGTGCCTATGCTGACGATCCGCTCTTTACTCTTACTCAGCCTACCAGCACGTTACCCAGCCATACCAGAAATAGACCGCTATAGCCTACTAAGCCTTACAACAAATGAAGTGCACCCAACATTAGCCTCCCTCACCCTACTGTGCTAGCCTTAAAAGACAAATTTCTTTCCCCCTGGACTGTAAATAAACTGACTTACCTAGGAATTCTACTGACGGCCAGTTATAAGGACTGGGCTTCTATCCATTACCATGCTATCATTCAGGAAATTAGAACCAATATTAATGTTTGGACTAAAATGCCCTTATCATGGTTTGGCAGAAATGAATATTTTGCCAAGGCTCCTATACATCTTCCAAACTATCCCACTAAAACCCCCTCCAGACTCCTTCCCCATGCTGAACAACTGGCAAGTTTGTATGGAACAATAAACACGCATCAAACCATTCTCCGCCGCTCCAAAACAGAAGGGGGTCTGGGGTTACCAACCCACGGGACTCGCTACAGTATAAATCCAAACTAATGGCAGAACCCTCACTACTGACTCCCCTAACTAACAATCTTGCTTTCCTGCCTGGACTACAAAAAGGCTATTTTACTAACTGCCAACAGGGCACAATACTACACATTTTTCATATCACAAGCAACCCCCTCCTCTCCAAGCCTACCACATTTTACAAAGTGGGAAAAAGCTCTAAACGAGCACTTCACAGAACAAGAACTAGAAGGAATAACACCCAAATCATTTACTGGGCAAAGGAGCTGCAGAATAGTGGAAAACAATGATAAAATCATTACAGGATGGTATAACACATCAGCTAAACGAAGCAAAATTTTCCCAGGAACATCGGCCAGTTGCTGGCGGTGCGGGCTGTCACCCTAATACATATACCATAACTCCCAACATTTGAAAAATAAAAAGAGGGACAAAAAGATTTGGCGCGTGCAGCGCAGCAACATTTTTGACCACACCAACTTTTGTGGCCACGCCCCAATTACCACACCCCATTTTTTTTCAAAAAATACTCCTTTAATGTAGTTGAAATGGTGGGATCAGATGCAAAATGTGCTATACCCTCATACTGTACTACCTAAGGAAAACAATACAGCAACTCCTACATATAAAATACAAATATAGAGAGAAGGCAGTCGGTTATAACTATGTACCAGTTTGACCCCCCCATGCACAGTGCCCCCAATGGCCCAATAGACAGTACCCCCCATTCACAGTGCCCCCATAGACAGTATCCCCCATACACACTGCCCCCATACAAAGTGCCCCCAATTTCCTCCATAGACAGAACCCCCCATAGACAGTACCCCCCATAGAAAGCACCCCCAATTGACCCCATAGACAGTGCCCCCAATGGCCCCATAGAAAGTGCCCCCATATACAGTATCCTCCCATAGAAAGCACCCCCAACTGACCCCATAGCCAGTGCCCCCATAGACAGTACCCCCCATACACAGTGCCCCCATAGACAGTACCCCCCATACACAGTGCCCCCATAGACAGTACCTCCCATACACAGTGCCCCCATAGACAGTACCTCCCATACACAGTGCCCCCATAGACAGTACCTCCCATACACAGTGCCCCCATAGACGCTCCTTCTTCTTCTGCGGCTCCTGCTGTGGTGGCGACAGGCCCTTTTATAAGGTTGCGCCCCATGGGTACGTGTGATGTCAATTCGCAAGCAAGCGGATCTTAATGTGTATGGCCACCTTTAGAGTGGGGAGTTATTAAGTGGACCTGTAGCTTTAGGATGTACAGAAGCTGATGATACTCAGGGTGGGGAAATAATAAGAGCTGACGTGTACACTACACTTGGTAGGGTTCTTAATGCTTTTGAATAGTGATGAGCGAATTTATCTGTTTCGCTTCGCCGGAAAATTCGCAAATCTTTCAAAAGATTCACAAAACGGCGAAAATGTTGCGTGTCGCCTGGGACTATTTTTTTGACGCAAGACTATTCTATTGACGCCCTCAACTATTTATTATATATTATATTACATATTATATATATTTATATATTATATAGCGGTAAATGCATGCTTGGCGAAACATTTTGCTCATCACTACTTTTAAAATAGGGGAAACAGGACGACTAATGGGGTCAGTGGGTTGTGTCTCAGGTATGTAATCCCCATACATGGGCTGTTACCCTAAAGACTAAGGGGCTGATTTACTAATCCACGAATCCGAATCCCGAATGGGAAAAAATCGGATTGGAAACGAACATTTTGCGACTTTTTCATATTTTTTGTGATTTTTTTCGTCACCGTCGCGACTTTTTCGTGAATTGTCGCGACTTTTGCGTAGCCGTTACGATTTGCGCAAATTGTCGCAACTTTTTCATAGCCATTACAAATTTTGTGAATTGTCGCGACTTTTTCATAGCCATTATGACTTTCGTGAATTGTCGTGACTTTTTCATAGCCATTATGACTTTCGTGAATTGTCGTGACTTTTTCATAGCCATTACGACTTTCGTGAATTGTCGAGACTTTTGCAACGCATTCAGAAGCTTTTCGGCCGTTCGTGGATTAGTAAATGTGCCCCTAAGACTATAAAGATAGACAGGATACAGTCACTTGTAGGTGCTCTGAATGCTGTGAGATCCACTATTCCGGCTCTACTGGACAGAGCCATATTGGGCATAGACCCTGGTAACTTTGTCCAGTTAGGGCTTAATGGTGGCAACATACTTCAGTTTTTTCACCCAAACACTATGTAGAGTAATGTGAAATGCCTTGCCAGTGATTACTGGGGGTTACTGCAATCACAAACAGCCACACAAGTGATAGAGGAAGGTCAGTAGTTAAAAGGCAAATCATCAGGGGTAACAGACAGTGGTCGAGAATATGCCCCTCCACTAGCATCGGCCCCCTAACCTGCAACACTCAGAACCCCTGTTTTGGCCCAGATGTAGGCACACGTGTGGGCGATCGGCCAAAAAATGCATTATAACAATCAACAGTATATAGAAAAGTACAATGACGTTATTTATAAAATTTATTGAAATATATAATTTCTTTATTGAAAAATGATATAGACATTTATAACAGCATAATTTACAAAATACATGGAAAAATATACATCTACATTTTATAAAAATATCATTATATTATTTAAAAATTATATAGCAAAATAGAATAACATTTATACATTTTTTTTGAAAAAATTTGATTATTTTAAAAAATTTTTATAGAAAAATGGAATAGCATTATTTACAAATTTTATAGAAAAATAGAATTTTATTTTAAATTTTTTTATAGAAAAATAGAATTATATTTTTTTTATAAATTATATAGAAAAATAGAATAAATTATATTATTTAAAAAAAATCTATAGAAAAATAGATTTATTTATAATTTTTATAGAAAAATAGAAAAAATTAAATTATTTAAAAATTTTTTTATAAAAATATAATTTACAATTTTTTTTTGAAAAATAAAATTTATGATTGTTTTTTTTTTAAAATTGAATTATTTAATTTTTTAGAAAAAAAATATATTTTAAAAATTTTTATAGAAAACTAAATTATATTATTTTAAAAAAAATTTTTAGAAATAGAATTTGCAAATTTTTTTTAGAAAAATAGATTTATATTCTTTTCAAATTTTTATAGAAAAATAGTATTCTTTACAAATTTTTTAGAAAAATAGAATAAATTATATTTGAATTTTCTTTATAGAAAAATAGAATTATAATTCTAAATTTTATACAAAAATAGAATAAATATTATTTTATAAAAATTTTTTAGAAAATTTGAATTTACAAATTTTTTTAGAAAAATAGACTAAATTATATTGTGAGTAATTTTTTTTAAAAATAGAATTATATTATTTCCAAATTTAATAGAAAAATAGAAAATATATTATTTTAAAAAAAAATTTCAAAAATAGATTTACAAATTTTTTAAAAAAAATAAAATTATTTACAAATTTTTTTGAAAAATAGAATAAATTATATTATTTAAAATATTTTTTTATAGAAAAATAGAATGATATTATTTCCAAATTTAATAGAAAAATAGAATAAATTATATTATTTTAAAAATTTTTTATAGAAAACTAGAATTATATTATTTTAAAAAAATTTTTAGAAACAGAATTTACAATTTTTTTTAGAAAAATAGATTTATATTATTTTTATAGAAAAATAGAATTCTTTACAAATTTTTTAGAAAAATAGAATAAATTATATTTGAAATTTTTTTATAGAAAAATAGAATTATATTTCTAAATTTTATACAAAAATAGAATAAATAATATTTTTCAAAATTTTTTAGAAAATTTGAATTTACAAATTTTTTTAGAAAAATACACTAAATTATATTATTTGTAATTTTTTTAGAAAAATAGAATAAATTATATTATTTTAAATTTTTTATAGAAAAATAGAATAAATTATATTATAAAAAAAATTTGAAAAATAGATTTACAATTTTTTTAAAAAAAATAGAATTATATCATTTTAAAATTTTTTATAGAAAAATAGAATTATAGTATTTCCAAATTTTTTCAAAAAATAGAATAAATATTATTTTTAAACATTTTTTTTAGAAAAATAGAAGTATTTACACATTTTTTAGAAAAATATAATATAAATAATTACAAAATTTTATAGAAAAATAGAATTACATTTTTATAAATTATATAGAAAAATAGTATAAATTAAATATTTAATTTTAATTTATTTTTTAAAAATTTTAATTTACAAATTATATAAAAAATAGTATTATATTATTTTAAAAAAAATAGAATTAAATTTTTTACAAATTATATAGAAAAATAGAATTACATTTTTCTACAAATTATATATAAAAATAGAATTACATTTTTATAAATTATATAGAAAAATAGTATAAATTATATTTAATTTTAATTTATTTTTTAAAAATTTTAATTTACAAATTATATAAAAAATAGTATTATATTATTTTAAAAAAAATAGAATTAAATTTTTTACAAATTATATAGAAAAATAGAATAACATTTTTCTACAAATTATATATAAAAATAGAATTACATTTTTATAAATTATATAGAAAAATAGTATAAATTATATTTTAAAATAAAAAAAAAAAACAATTATTTACAAATTATATAAAAAATAGTATTATAATATTTTAAAAAAAATAGAATTAAATTTTTTACAAATTATATAGAAAAATAGAATTAAATTTTTCTACAAATTATATATAAAAATAGAATGTTTTTCCAAGTTATATACAAAAATAGAATTACATTTTTCTACAAATTATATATAAAAATAGAATTACAGTTTTTCCAAGTTATATACAAAAATAGAATTACATTTTTCTACAAATTATATAGAAAAATAGAATTACATTTTTTACAAATTATATACAAAAATAGAATTATTTTGTACATTTTCTTACAAATTTTTTTACAAATAAGTAAAAAAATAAGTCATATAAACATTGATATAAAAATATAATCATCTTCATAGAAATGAAGGAATTTGGCTTAAAACGTCTTCTTCCTCCGAGAAGATCGGGTCATTATTAGTCAGCCGGGGATCTCTGAATTAGGAGGGAGAGGAGAGTTAAAGAGAAAATACAACCTCTTGAGCCCATTTAGTTGGGCCTATGTAGAAATAGCACATAATAGCAGATATAAATATCAATGTTTTCCCCTGATTCCATAGGTTAAAGGACACCAAGATAACTCCAACGAGCTGTTTCCCAAGACCCCTTAGGCTAAGTGTGTAATGAAGCCCCTCCCCTCCCTTTGTTACATTTTTTTTTATACTTTTTATTTGTACAAAGGCAAACTCCTTACCTGGACTAAAGAATTCACAAGAACCCCGTTTTCAAGGCAGAAGAGCAGGACAATTTAACTCTTCTAATGCCTCTTCCAACGGGGCCCTGTGGGGTAGTTCTTCTGGGACACCAGCGCCCGGTAAGCGAAGGCTTACTAACTCCACTCGCTCTGGAACACTTATTGGAGGAGTGAATGGCGCCTGCATTTCTTGGCTCAGAAGGGCGTCCCAGTTAAATCCCTGTAAAACAGCAGGAATACTTTATTAGCACTATCTGTTCTTTAACATATACACATTCTATCCAATTCCAAGTGATATCTGCCCTGTGCAAGTGCGCAAGAGCTCACACAGGGAATGGAACTCGTGGATCTAAAAAGACCCCTCTGTTAATGGCTGCCACTTAGGAGGAGTAAAATATTCACATACCCTGAATAAAGAGCTTTCCATGACTTCTTTAGCGTCTGTTTCATGTGACCCAAGGCGAAGTCTGGCATCTTTTTTCAGCAGCTACAAAGAGAAAAATGTATCATATTGAGAAGCATAAGGCAAAGTCATGTACGTATGTGGGTGTGCCAGCAACCGTATAGGCAGTGTGGGAGAGAAATTGTACAAAAAGAAACTGCTCAATGAGAAACATTTGGCATTATTTGAGTGCGCAGTACAAAATAAAGCCCCAAAGATTATAAATGGAAGTGCCAATGTGAGCAAGATTACATTAACATTAGTGGGCAGTAAATGATCCCTGGACAGGGTCGGGCTGGGCTACCGGGACACAGGGAAAATACCCAGTGGGCCCCAGTGATCCAGACCCGACCCTACTGCCGCTTCATCTGACCTCCGATGTCCTCCCCTGATGCGTTTCACATATGCGCGTTCAGGGGAGGACGTCAAACAGGGGGCCCCTGCGGGGGGAAGGGGGGTTAGAGGTGAATGGCCGGGTACCCTGTGGGGGACGCGACCGGAGGAGGCACCTTGGGGGGTGCTGTAGCCCCAGTGTGCCCTGCACCCCCAGTCCGACCCTGTCCCTGGATTAAACATTCAAACAGCAGGCTGCAAAATCCCAACAGGTACTTACCCCTTGTAATGTGAACTTGACCCTGAAAAGCAGCTCTGGAGGAATTTTCGGCTCTGTATATATGATTTTGGCCTTCAGGAACTCCTTCTCTTTGTCGAAGAAAGGAAACTACAAACACAACAAAATATTTGTTTTAAAAACAAGAAACAAAAAAATGGCAACAATATCAGTAATGGGGTACGGTCCTGTAATGCTGCACTTTATACATGAAGCTGAAGGCTCAGTCACCATTAAACCCAACCCCAACATGATGAGCGATGTAAATGGTTAGACTTAAGTACAGGTATAGGACCCATTATCTAGAATGCTTGGGACCAAGGGTATTCTGGATAAGAGGTCATTCCGTAATTTGGATCTGCATACCTTAAGTCTACTAAAGAATCAATAAAACATTAATTAAACCCTATGGGATTGTTTTGCATCAAATAAGGATTATCTATATCTTAGTTGGGATCAAGTACAGGTACTGTTTTATTATTACAGAGAAAAGGGAATCATTTAACCATTAAATAAACCCAATAGGGCTGTTCTGCCCCAATAAGGGGTAATTATATCTTAGTTGGGATCAAGTACAGGTACTGTTTTATTATTACAGAGAAAAGGGAATCATTTAACCATGAAATAAACCCAATAGGGCTGTTCTGCCCCAATAAGGGGTAATTATATCTTAGTTGGGATCAAGTACAGGTACTGTTTTATTATTACAGAGAAAAGGGGATCATTTAACCATTAAATAAACCCAATAGGGCTGTTCTGCCCCAATAAGGGGTAATTATATCTTAGTTGGGATCAAGTACAGGTACTGTTTTATTACTAGAGAGAAAAAGGAAATCAGTTTCAAAATTCTGAATTATTTGATTAAAATGGAGTCTACGGGAGACGGGCATTCCGTAATTCGGAGCTTTCTGGATAACGGGTTTTTGGATAAGGGATCCCATACCTGTACTGGGAGTGGATGGGGTTCAGCTACACAGAGGGGATACTATAATGGGGCTTATACAGAAAAGTCCACCTTTCATCCAGGTTGGAAACGTAATAAATGGACAGAAATGTTGCAGTAACTGAGCCCCTATTATGTTTAGAACAAGCCGTAAATCCCTGATTCAGTTAATAAATGGGCACTTACCTCGCCAATAGCCATTCTGTACAGGATCACTCCAAGAGCCCACCAGTCAACTGATCTGGTAAAGTTTGACTCCATGAAGATTTCTGGAGCCATATATAGTACAGTTCCACAGCGGCTCAGGAACACGTCCCCGTAGTCAATTCCTTGAATACAACCAGAAAACATTCATTAGTAGATTCATTGAGGTACAACGGTTGTTTAATCCAATATAAAGATGCCCAAAGCCCAATAGAGGGGCAGAATTATAGGAGTGGATGAGACAATTAAATCTTAATTAAACACAACCATCTTACCTTCTTTGCTAAGACCAAAGTCTGCTATTTTGGCATATCCTCGGCTGTCCAGTAGGATGTTCGCTGGCTTCAAATCTCTGCATTGAGAGAACAGACGCCGTTAGTCGGCCCTATTACCATATCAGACATTTCTCAGACTAAAGGGAAATTCCACACTTACCTATGAACGATCTTGTTTTCATGTAGGAACTTCAGCCCGAGGACAATGCAGGAGCAGAAGAACCTACAAGGGTCAAACAGAGAAAACTCACTATCTATACGGGTAACAACCGGTAGCAATTGTTGGGCCTAGGCCCTCACTAAGCCTTTGCTTTCTATTGTTTCATGGTAACGAGAGCACAACCATGGCAATAACATGTTTCTATATGCCCTCGCTTGCTATAGGGTAAGAAGCAACCGCCCATGTTCTCTGCATTGATTGGACAGTTATCACAGTACTATTTATGTGCAGTGTTATGGCGACTATAAGGCTATCGCCTGTGTGACCCTCCATAAAAGCCCAGCAGTACTTACGTAGTTCTGTCCAGCGATATGGCACCTTGTTTTAGTTGGGACTCCAAGGTCCCTCCCTGAGCGTAATCCATAGCGAAGCAGATATGTTGCTCGGTTATGAAGGAGGCGAATAAACCGACAACAAAAGGATTCTGCTGTCGCTTTGCCATAAGAAGGATGCGCTGCTCCAGGAGAATGCTGCAAAATAAAGCCATCAAAAGTCCAAATTAGCCAAGTATACTCAGGCCTATCTACAGATCCCTATAGTAATAATTCATTAAGGGCATAACTATCAATATCCCAACACCTGATCAATCAGTGGATTTATTTTTTTCCTTGTGTATGTATAAAGAATCCTAATTTCTGACGATCAGCTTCCTACTGACTTCTATTGCATCATGGCTGGAGTTAGAAATCACAGGATAAATCGTGATCAAGAAAATAATCTCAATTTAGGAGAATCGCACTAAAATCCCCTCAGGGCGGCAGATTTACCACATGTTAAGTTTGAATAAATCTGCCCTAAGTGTTAAAAATAAGCCAATGGCACTTTATGAGAGAATGTTATATCAATTTTAAAGTAACGGTAATTGGAAATGAACCAATAATGGAATCTGTGCATGTTCAGGAACAGATATAAAACATCTGCCTTGTAGGAACGTTCCAGACCATACACACAAATAATAATTATTCCCCATTTTACTGACCTTCTATACTCAATTATGCTGGTGACTGCAGCCTTCTGTTGAGTCTTGATGGCTACAATACTCCTGGATTCTCTATGTTGCGCTCGATATACCTGGAACAAGAGAGAGACCCCATTAAAATGCCTTTGTTCCAATATCTTCCCCCCCCATATAAAGGGGCCGAGTAACTTACCTTTCCAAAAGCACCAGCACCGAGTTCACATTGTATTTGGAAATCAGCAATAGTTGTCTGATTCCTGAGAAAAACAAGAATGAAATATAAGCTCAGTTACCTTATGGTTCACCCGTATGTGTCCAACTATGTCTTAGGGCAACTACATGTACAACAGAGGGGGGCCCAGCCCAAGCCTATATACACCCATTGTAATGGAACAGGGGGCCCCATCATTACCCTAATAACTAAGGGTTACATAACAACCTCACTATGTATTAGGTTGGAACACTAAAATCTAATACAATGTAACAAGCAGGGGGCTGCCTGTAATTCCCATGCCCAGACAATCAAGCAATAGATTGAGGAACAGAGCACAGCTGAATATAGAAATATAGAACAAATCTTTATTACGTCTTAGATACCGACCAGCATCTATTTTCTTAATGCATGTGCCCCTAATGAAGGCCCCTCCCCGTGGGGTTGAAACGCGTTGGGTTTTTGTATCCAAGATGTAATAAAGGCTCCTCTATTTTACAATAACAACCTCAGCATCAAACTAGAAACCAGATTTCCTACCTTGTGTCCACCTTTACGTGGTTCAGTGCTGTATCAATCTCTCTGATCAATGCACAGTAATAATCTCTGGCCTAGAGAAGGAAATAAAACTCCATTAATTCAGATAAAAGTCTCACTTGGGCTAATGATACCATACAGTGTAGTATAATCTAACGTATATCTCTATAATATATTATGTCCCATAATCATTCTTATATAGTACATTATTTTATTGCATTTATACGCAATACCCTATAAACCCACATCTAACAAAATCTCACCGTTTCCGGCTCAGAAGAAGAATCGCTCGAGACATCACTTCCATCAGTATAATCAGAACTGGAAGTAGTGAACTCAGAACGCGGATCAGTGTATTTACTCAGTGGTTCATCACAGCTTAAAAGAGAGCTTGCAGATTGCTCATCTTCTGTGGGAACGCTCTGAGCAATATCCTCTGAGATCTGTGGCTCTTCCATTTCACTCTCTGACTCCACAGATTCCTTTATTGCCTTTGGGGTGTCTGGGCACTTTAAGTAAACCCTTTGCTCCCCAAGTTGGACTGACACACTGATTTGGGGAGTGAATGGGGGCTGGATTTCTTTTTTCAGAAACGCACCCCAGTCTAATCCCTGCAAGCAAGAGAAAAATATAACGTATTATTATCTGTTATAGAAACTATATGGAATCCAACCTGATATCGAATCAAACTCATGAATAGAGGGATCTACAACGACTCCTCTAGTAATGGCTGCCATTAAAGATAAGTAAAATATATAACATACCCTGAATAATGGACTTTCCATAACTTCTTCAGCATCTTGTTGGCTTGACCCAAGGCGGTATTTGGCCTCTTTGCGTAAGAGCTACAAACAGAAGCATAGAGTTGAGTCTAATAACCTCATCTGATTCCTCCCCCCTACATATGTCAGGGCACCAACCAACATGGAGTTAAAAGGTGCCGCACCCCCTGCTGCTTGAGATTTTTCCCCCTTTTGTGTGGCCAAAACAATCTCCCATTATGAGTATGAGAACTAACGATAGCAGAAAGTATGTTTTGCCTGGGTTAAACACAGATAAAATAATAATTATCCTATCAACTTACTTTAATTATTATTAACTTTGCATTTGCATCAAGTTCTGGTGGAAAACTTGGGCTCTCGTTGATAATTCTGTTCTTCACATTCTCTATATCATTTCCGCTAAAGGGTTTCTACAAAAGAAAAACAGCGGTTGTTGTAACAATATGGATTTTGAGAAAGAAAGAGAGAAGCCTAAGGACAGGAAGGAAACACATTCTAGACCTGGGTAGATATTAGGGTGTAGATGGACTAATAGATCCAGGTACCAGTAATGAAAAAAGAAATGATTCCAAAAGTCCTGCTCCAATTCTGTTCTAGATCAATAGTCATTTCCCAATTCAGTGAATGGGCGCTTACCTTGCCAACAAGCATCTTGTAAATGAGAACTCCTAGAGCCCACCAGTCCACCGATCTGGTATAGGAGCCCTCTGTGAGCATTTCTGGGGCCATGTACGGCAGCGTTCCGCAGCAGCTCTGGATTCTGTCATTATCTCCTAAAGTGCAAATCAGAAAACTTTCATGAGCTGAGGATCATTTACCCTTGGAATGTTGGGAGACAAACTATAAATTCTCCTTTTGCAGAATATTTCATAGAAGTAGGATTTATAATAATATGAATGAAATGAATATGAAAAGACATTTCTGAAGAGCAGAGTACGGAATATAAAGCCTTACCTTCTTTACAGAGCCCAAAGCCTGCTACTTTCGCATACCCTTGGGCATCCAGAAGTATGTTTCTTGGTCTTAAATCTCTGTAGTAACATAATTAAGACATAGTATGTGATTATAACACTGCGATTATAACACCGAACCCAATCCCTACAGTGTATCCAGCCCTCTAAAGAGATCAGCCATTTTGAGCTTGAAGCCTAAAGGCTTGTACTTACCTATGTACAATATTGTTCTCATGTAGAAACTTCACGCCTAGGGTGATGCAGGCAGAATAAAATCTGCAAAGAGCGAAAAAGACCAAATGAATATCAGTTGCTATAAGGACAGAGATATTTATCTGTATCTGTGTGGGGAACACACTTTATTTAGCTATTATTAGCTGAACCTAAGCCTTCCCCATGCCTTGGCTCTCCATGGAACCAGGACATTACTTACAGCCTTACAAATATAAAA
Organism: Xenopus tropicalis; assembly: GCF_000004195.4. NCBI lineage: Eukaryota > Metazoa > Chordata > Amphibia > Anura > Pipidae > Xenopus > Xenopus tropicalis. Next base: position 4,911,680 of record NC_030683.2, on the reverse strand, counting down.
GAACCTCCCCAAAAAGCCCAGTAGTACTTACATAGTTCTCTCCAGCGATATGCCATGCTGGCACAGCTGGGATGCCAAGTCACCACCCTCTGCATAGTCCATTGCAAAGTAGGCGTGCTGTTCCGTATGGAACGATGTAAATAACGCAACAAGGAATGGATTTGGTGTTGTCTTTGTCCTCGTAAGGATTTGTTGCTCCACAAGAAACCTAGAGAATAAACCAATAGAATGTCATTAAAGGGCAAATATGAAGGCAGAGTGATAGATATACCTGGAATTGTGCCAACCCAATGGGGGGGGGGTGAGGGGCATTTCTATGTGTGGGTGACTTAAGACAAGGTCCACTCACCTTCTGTGTTCATCCTCATCAGTCTCAGGTAATTTCTGTAGAGCTTTAATAACAACCATCCTCCCTGTTGCTCGGTGTTCAGCTCGATATGTCTGCAATGAGAGAAAGCGCTCGGTTATACTGAATAAGCTCTGAAATATCAGACTCACATTTGGGGGCCGCGCCACTCACCTTTACAAAAGAACCAGCGCGCAGTTGCAGCTGTAGGTCGAAATCGTCAATAGCGGCGACACTGCTGCATTCTCCTGCGTTCTGTGGTTCCGGCAAGCAGAACCTCACCGATTCCTTTTTCTTCTCAGAAGCCTTCAGTGCAATGTCCCTTACATTCTGTGGCTCTTCCTTCTGTATCTTTGGTTCCACAGATTGGGGAATGAATGGGGGCTGGATTTCTTTTTCCATTAAGGCTCCCCAGTCTAATCCCTGTTCAAGAAGAGAAATCTGTTATTATCTGATATTTAGGGTATGGCGTCTCCATGCAAACTGTAGTTATTGTTCCCCAGTGATCAGATAAGGAACAACTCAATGAATCAAACTCATTAATAAGGGGATCTACAATAACCCAACTACTGATGGTGCCATATAAGACAAGTAAAATATTAACGTACCCTGAATAAAGGACTTTCCATGACTTCTTGGGCATCGTCTTCTCTTGACCCAAGTCGGTATTTGGCTTCTTTGCATAAGAGCTACAAAAAGACAAAGTTACACATATAAATGTATCCATAGATAATCTGCAAATCTGATCTTATTCCAACCAGTTACATATGTGGGGACACCAGCCAACCTTAAAGCTACAGGTGCCACAACCCCTCTTGTTCCCTTAAGATCTGCTCATTTGTCCCATTAACCAATCAAGTGGATCTGTGCAATTTGGTTGTCTACATGAGTGGCCCAGGCATACAACATCCAACTAAATGTCTCTAGTGGTTGCCTTTAGATGAGTCTAAATTATGCCATGGGAAATATTAGTCTATAAGACCATGTGACCATGACATCACCATGACAACCATAGTGGGAAGCATAAATTGCCTGCATTAACGACTGACACCGCAGGTTGTAAGATAATGATAATGAACTTACTTTTAGTATTATCAGCTTGGCGTTGTCAGCCAGGTCTGGTGGGAATTCTGGGCTTTCATTGAGGATTTTATTCTTTATTTCCTCAGTATCCTGTCCTGTAAAAGGCAGCTACAAAAGGAAAACAGCAATTACTTTCCTGCAGTTTATGTCACCATTTAACCCAACAGAAGCATCATTTCTATTCAGTAATATAAAGGATTTCTGGGAGAAAAAGAAACATTATGTCCAAGCCCCTCCCACTACCAAGGGAAAGAGAACAGCCCAGGAAAAGGAAATGCAAATAATGGGGGTAAATGGGATTCACGTACCCAGAGGGGGTGACTATAATGGGGATTAGATAATAACTTAAGTTGAAAAAGAAAATGTCCTCATTCAGTGTGTTAATAGGCACTTACCTTGCCCACAAGCATCTGGTATATAATCACACCAACAGCCCACCAGTCCACTGATCTGGCACAGGAGTCGTCTGTCAACATTTCTGGGGCCATGTAGTGCAAAGTTCCGCAGTGGCTCTGGAATCTGTTCATATATCCAATTTCTAAAGTACAATCAGAAATCGTTCATTAGCCGAACATCATTTACCCTTAGACTGTGCCTATATAATAGGAATATTATGTCCCAAACTGATCCCTTATACGCTACGTTATTATACACAGACATCTTACCTTCTTTGCAGAGCCCAAAACCTGCTACTTTTGCGTAACCTTGGCCGTCCAGAAGAATATTCCGTGGATTCAAATCCCTGCATTAAAATGAAAGGATAATTTAGGATCATTTTTACAGCACTAAAACAAATATATTTGATTATTAAAGTAGGCCGCATATGGGGCCAGAAGAGTGCCGATTCTAGGTCTGAGGCTAAACGCCCTACTTACCTATGTACAATCCTGTTATCGTGTAAGAATTTTACACCTTGGACAATACAGGCGGAATAAAAGCTGCAAAAGAGAAAAAAAGACAAAATTCCCGTCAGTATCGGTTATTTACCTATATGGGCAACAATCTGTAGCTGAAGTTGGACCTCGGCCCCCACCATGTTTGGTTCTCTATGTAATAATAGTAATAATGGAATAATAGTATATAATAGAATAATAGTATATTATTGGCAGTTCTACAGATATTTAAGTACCTCCCAAAAGGCCGCCGGTACTTACATAGATCTTTCCAGCGATAAGGCGTTTCGGCTCAGCTGGGATTCCAACGTACCTCCCTCTGCATATTCCACTGCAAAGCAGAGGTGATTTTTGGTACGAATGGAGGAGAATAAAGAAATAAGGAATGGATTCTGCATTCTCTGCACCCTCCGATGGATGCGCTCCTCCAGGTAAAATCTGAGAAATAAAAACATCCACAAGTCTATATAAGGTAGGTATAGGTGGAACTGTGACAGCACATCTACTGCTTCCATTGTTGCTCAGTATACTGTCTCTTTAAGGTTCCCATTAGTACAGCATATTTGATGTATGGATTCAAAACCAGAGACAGATCTCAGAACAAGTCTTATCTTAGGGAAAATCTAAGGAAGTTCCAGATCACAAATGCAATTACAGTTCTGTTAGGCCCCCCTTTAACTTACCGATCGCTATCCTCTATGTCAGTCATGCGGTTCATTTTCAGAGTCCTCATAGCAACAACCGTACCTGTTGCTATGTGTTCGGCTCTGTATACCTGGAATGATACAGAACCGTCAGTTATCCTGAATATGCGCAGAAATATCAGAATCATGTATGGGGACAGGTAACTCACCTTTCCAAGGGAACCAGCATGTAGTAGACATATTGGCTTGAAAGCTTTAATAGTTATAGGAGAGCTGGAAGTAAAGAACAAACAATTAAATATTCTTTCAGTTGAGCCTTTGGTGAGTTGTACATGTGGCCCTTCTGTGTCCCTGGGCAACATACAGCACAGAAGCCCCCAGCCCGAGCCTGCACACATACACTTTAATAGGGTGGTGCCCCTGTAGGGCAACCATAATCACTAAGGTTTGTGAGCAGATGAACCCCAATCTAAACGAGATGCTGTATCTTACCTTACATCCCTGTTCAGGGAAATAGCATTCTCTTCTGTATTTATTTTCTGAAGAAAGAAACAAAACACAATTAATTCAGATATTTTGACACCAAAAGCCTCATTCAGGATAGTGACAGCTTCCAGTGTGGGAAATTGTGCGCCATGTTACATTCTCTTTATATTATAGTGTTTGTTATTGGGGTATTATACACGTTAAATCCTACAATCCTTCATTCTAAGAGTTATATTTTTAAGCAGTGATCCCCAAAAGCTACAAAAAAACCCTAATCGATAAAAATCATTTGACTCCAAAGCGATTTGTGAATTTATAACAGTTTCCAAATTTTAGTTTCCGTTTTTCAGTTTCACAATTTTTGTGGCTAAGGGAAATGGGAGAGATTATTCCTCCCTACTAATGTTTTGTCCGGATGAAATAGATTTCTATTAATCCCATGAATGGGAATCTCACCGGTGTCCTCTCAGCAGGAATCACCTCAACATTCTTCTCTTCGTCATCCTTCTCGCTCTTTGGAATCGAAGTATTTCCAACATTCGCGGAAGGATCAGAGGAAATATCTGGAGACTCTGCAAAGATCAGATAAAATGACTTAATACACATATATGGCTGATAAAGGGCCTGTGGGGAAGTTATATACTGGCTCTGAGGGTCTCTGTGGGTTTAATGGGCATATCTATCCTTGGCTCTGTACCTGAAAGGATCTCAATAGGTTTATCCTTCAGTGGCTCCTTTTCCTCAAGGATCAGCTCTGTGGCGCTTACTTCCTGCACAATTTCTGAACATTCCTATAGAAATCCAAAAAGACAAATCCATGATTAAAAGGCAAAGAATGAATTAGAAACTGATGCTGAAAATTTAGGAGATGTTTCTCTGCCAGGAAAGTCAAGGCCGTGGCATTGTTAGTACTAAAGCCGTCAAACCCAAAGAGAGATGGTGGAACGTTCCACCTTACCTTCTTTTTCTTTCGAAAGAAGTTCCTTATTGATTTGCAGAGGCGTCTAAATTTCCCTTTCTTCACGCTTGCTTCTATAGTGGGAAATATAGATTGATATACATTGAGTTGATACAGAAACAACTACAATCACTTTCTAATACTGCTCTGATTGGTTAATCAGGAGGCCAATGAGATCAGCATGAGCCTGTGAGATCAGGAGAATGTGGGACAAGCCTATAGACTTCCATAGGAGAAGGACTAGATCCTTAAATAATCATGTGTGAGGGATCTTAGGGCATTTATATGGAGTGCTAGTGGCTCCTTCCGCTTTAGTACAAGTAGAGGTTAATCTGTAGGTTTAGGGATATTTGCTGTATTGGGAAATGACTGAATGCTGTTACATGATCCCCCATAAGCCCCCCCCCCTTCAGTTCTACCAGCTTGTTCCCCATTGCTATAATATACTGTAACCTTGGGTTCCATATAACTTGTTCATATAATAAGGTTGTGTAGTTTGTTAACCCTGCGGGCTGCAGGACAAAATGATAAAGTAACGCAGGTGATTCCCCAAATTCAAATACCTGCAGGTTTTTCAGCTTCCAGGTTTAGAGCAGATGAGACGTCTGTCTCTTTCTCTTGAAGTGGAACATAAAAGGTACTTCGGCTTTTAGGTTCCTGTGGGGGAAAGATTTTCATAAACACCATTAAGAAAAGAAAACCTCCAAGTCACATATAGAGATATATACACATAAAGCCTTATAAACCGTGCTCAGTGATGTCACCAGGTACATTTATTGCTTGCTGATGTCACTTATGGCTAGGGTTGCACCTTAACCCTTTAATACCAGTCCCATATTGAACCCACATCATGCATGGCTAATTAGCAATTGATTTAGATGCATGCTGCATGGCTGCACATAGATCAGTTCAGACTGCAGCATGCATCTAGATTAATTGCTAATTAGCCATGCATGATGAGGGATCAATATGTGGCTGGTATTTCAGGGTGAGGTGACAACCCTACTTGTGGCACAGGCACAGGACTCACTGAAACCCATATGTTATAATAATATAATGATATAAATGACGTAAATAATGCTCCCCCCCCCACCAGTGTGTCTAATATCCCTGAGCAGCTCATCCCAGTCAGTCCCAGTCCTTCCCAACTCATCCCAGTCAGTCCCAGTCCTTCCCAACTCATCCCAGTCAGTCCCAGTCCTTCCCAACTCATCCCAGTCAGTCCCAGTCCTTACCAACCCATCCCAGTCAGTCCCAGTCCTTCCCAACTCATCCCAGTCAGTCCCAGTCCTTCCCAACCCATCCCAGTCAGTCCCAGTCCTTCCCAACTCATCCCAGTCAGTCCCAGTCCTTCCCAACCCATCCCAGTCAGTCCCAGTCCTTCCCAACCCATCCCAGTCAGTCCCAGTCCTTCCCAACCCATCCCAGTCAGTCCCAGTCCTTCCCAACTCATCCCAGTCAGTCCCAGTCCTTCCCATCCCAGTCAGTCCCAGTCCTTCCCAACCCATCCCAGTCAGTTCCAGTCCTTCCCAACCCATTCCAGTCCTTCCCAACCCATCCCAGTCCCTCCCACTAAAGCCAATACGAGAGAAACACATTGGGGCCTTACCTTGTTCTTGTGTTTGAATAAACCAGTGAAACATTTGTGCTTTCGGGCCCCCATGCTGCAACTCCTGTATCAGAAACAAGAGATTTTAATTGACTTTTTGCTAAACTAGAAATGAGATTATTGTTAATTCTATGCAATTGTGTGTTTATTTGTAACTGTCACTGCATCATTCCTATCAGCCCCTGCCCCATGGAGCTTGCACTCTAAATACAATAACATACAGGTATGGGACCTGTTATCCAGAATGCTATGGGCCTGGGGTTTGGGATTTGGATCCCCATATCTTCTAAAAAATCATTTAACCATTAAATAAACCCAATAGGACTGTTCTGCCCCAATAAGGGGTAATTATATCTTAGTTGGGATCAAGTACAGGTACTGTTTTATTATTACAGAGAAAAGGGAATCATTTAACCATTAAATAAACCCAATAGGACTGTTCTGCCCCAATAAGGGGTAATTATATCTTAGTTGGGATCAAGTACAGGTACTGTTTTATTATTACAGAGAAAAGGGAATCATTTAACCATGAAATAAACCCAATAGGGCTGTTCTGCCCCAATAAGGGGTAATTATAGCTTAATTTCTGGATAACAGGTTTCTCTATAAGGGATCCTATACCTGTACTAACTTTTACACTTATACACTTATGCCTCTGATTTATCCCACAGACTATAAACCCCTACATCACTTTGTGGCACTGTAAAACCCATTACTATATTATATATACATTCTTCCCTTGTATGAGGAGCCAGATAATGAAGGCTTCCCTTGTAATATGCCCAGTTCTAGTAATTTAGCTACTGACGCATGGGTCACTCGGGAGGAAATTCAAAAGAGACTTGAACATGTAAAGGTAAACAAAGGTCCAGGGCCGGATGGGATTCATCCCAGGGTATTAAATGAGCTGAGCGCTGTGATTGCCAAACCTCTTCACTTAATTTTTCAGGATTCATTGAGGTCTGGCATGGTGCCAAGAGACTGGCGGATTGCTAATGTGGTGCCGTTATTTAAAAAGGGATCCCGTTCTCAGCCTGAAAACTATAGGCCTGTTAGTCTGACATCAGTAGTAGGAAAACTTTTGGAAGGGGTAATAAGGGATAGGGTACTTGAATACATTGCAGTTCACAATACTATTAGTTTGTGCCAGCATGGGTTTATGCGTAACAGATCTTGCCAGACTAATTTAGTTGCCTTTTATGAGGAGGTGAGTAGGAACCTTGATGCTGGAATGGCAGTGGATGTCATCTACTTGGACTTTGCTAAAGCGTTTGATACAGTACCTCACAGAAGGTTAATGATCAAATTAAGGAATATTGGCCTAGAACATAATATTTGTAATTGGATAGAGAACTGGCTGAAGGATAGAGTACAAAGAGTGGTTGTAAATGGAACATTTTCTAATTGGACCAGTGTGGTTAGTGGAGTACCGCAGGGGTCAGTCCTTGGGCCTTTGCTTTTTAACTTGTTTATTAATGACCTGGAGGTGGGCATAGACAGTATTGTTTCTATTTTTGCTGATGACATTAAATTGTGCAAAACTATAAGTTCCATGCAGGATGTGCCGCTTTGCAGAGCGATTTGACAAAATTAGATAACTGGGCAGCAAACTGGAAAATGAGGTTCAATGTTGATAAGTGCAAAGTTATGCACTTTGGTAGGAATAATATAAACGCAAACTATCTACTGAATGGTAGTGTGTTGGGGGGATCCTTAATGGGGAAGGATCTGGGGGTTTTTGTTGATAACAAGTTGTCTAATTCCAGGCAGTGTCATTCTGTGGCTACTACAGCAAATAAAGTGCTGTCTTGTATAAAAAAGGGCATTGACTCAAGGGATGAGAACATAATTTTGCCCCTTTATAGGTCCCTGGTAAGGCCTCACCTTGAGTATGGGGGGCAGTGACAGTGAGTATGGGGGGCAGTTTTGGGCTCCAGTCCTTAAGAAGGATATTAATGAGCTGGAGAGAGTGCAGAGACGTGCAACTAAACTGGTTAAGGGGATGGAAGATTTAAACTATGAGGTTAGACTGTCGAGGTTGGGGTTGTTTTCTCTGGAAAAGAGGCGCTTGCGAGGGGACATGATTACTCTGTACAAGTACATTAGAGGGGATTATAGGCAGTTGGGGGATGTTCTTTTTTCCCATAAAAACAATCAGCGCACCAGAGGTCACCCCTTTAGATTAGAGGAAAGGAGTTTCCATTTGAAGCAGCGTAGGTGGTTTTTCACGGTGAGGGCAGTGAGGTTGGGGAATGCCCTTCCTAGTGAGGTGGTAATGGCAGATTCTGTTAATGCCTATAAGAGGGGCCTGGATGAGTTCTTGATCAATCAGAATATCCAAGGCTATTGTGATACTAATATCTACAGTTAGTACTAGTGGTTGTATTTATAGTTTATGTATGTGAGTGTATAGATTGGTAGGTGTGGGTTAGGTGTGCTGGGTTTACTTGGATGGGTTGAACTTGATGGACACAGGTCTTTTTTCAACCCTATGTAACTATGTAACTATGTACTATGTAACTATATATATATATAAAAGTTCCTATCAAAATAGTCTGTCAAATAAATCGCTGTTACATCAAGAAAAAAGTCACAGTTGTGTGTTTGCCACATTGGGAATCTCTATAGTTACACAGACGGCCCATTCCAGGCCTACAGCCCCAGGCTCACACCCTATTCCCTTTATATATCTGAATGATAAAACCAATTGGCTGACTTACAGATATGGAGCCGAGCGAGGATGCGCCGAAGCAATTCGATGGTAAAGGCTTAAAGCCTAAAGCTGTTAAAGTGGCTTTAAGGAGGCAATAAGAGCTGATTAGGAGAGAGCAGCTCCCAGGGGATCTGCCCTGCAACCCAATCAGCTCAGCTCTGGCACTCGCTTGGCAGGGAAGCTGCACAAACTTCACTGCCCATTGTGACATCACACTGTAATGTTACAAACTTCACTGTGACATCACAATGTTGTGTTTGTTATGATGCAGCCTGAAAGGTTATTACAGGGCGTATAGTTCTGCTGCTCAGCTCGTATTCATACAGATAGGGACTGAGCCCCACCGGCATTTTAAAAAGACAAAGTCAAATAAAAAAAATCACAGTTGTGTCAAAAAAGTCGCAGTCAAATAAATTGTGGTCAGTTAACCCTACAGTTGCTGAATTGCTGGTTGCCTGTTAATAGCAGTTTAAAAGTGCAAATATCTATAAAAAAAACCACAGTTTGTCGTAGACCCATGAATGAGGTGTCAAACTGTGCGGCTTATTCGGGAATGGGGTGCAATGACTTTTCTAAGGGGTGGCGGATAATTGCCCCAGCAGGGGGCAATTAACCACCGTTTGTTGTAGACCCATGAATGAGGTGTCAAACTGTGCAGCTTATTCGGGAATGGGGTGCTATGACTTTTCAGAGGGTTGGCGGTTAATTGCCCCAGCAGGGGGCAATTAACCACCGTTTTTGTAGACCCATGAATGAGGTGTCAAACTGTGCAGCTTATTCGGGAATGGGATACTATGACTTTTCTGAGGGGTGGGCGGTTAATTGCCCCAGAAGGGGGCAATTAACCACTGTTTGTCGTAGACCCATGAATGAGGTGTCAAACTATGCAGCTTATTCGGGAATGGGGTGCAATGACTTTTCTAGGGGGTGGGTGGTTAATTGCCCCAGCAGGGGGCAATTAACCACCGTTTGTTGTAGACCCATGAATGAGGTGTCAAACTGTGCAGCTTATTCGGGAATGGGGTGCTATGACTTTTCAGAGGGGTGGGTGGTTAATTGCCCCAGAAGGGGGCAATTAACCACTGTTTGTCGTAGACCCATGAATGAGGTGTCAAACTATGCAGCTTATTCGGGAATGGGATACTATGACTTTTCTGAGGGGTGGGTGGTTAATTGCCCCAGAAGGGGGCAATTAACCACTGTTTGTCGTAGACCCATGAATGAGGTGTCAAACTATGCAGCTTATTCGGGAATGGGGTGCAATGACTTTTCTAGGGGGTGGGTGGTTAATTGCCCCAGCAGGGGGCAATTAACCACCGTTTGTTGTAGACCCATGAATGAGGTGTCAAACTGTGCAGCTTATTTGGGAATGGGGTGCTATGACTTTTCAGAGGGGTGGGCGGTTAATTGCCCCAGCAGGGGGCAATTAACCACTGTTTGTCGTAGACCCATGAATGAGGTGTCAAACTGTGCAGCTTATTCGGGAATGGGATACTATGACTTTTCTGAGGGGTGGGTGGTTAATTGCCCCAGAAGGGGGCAATTAACCACTGTTTGTCGTAGACCCATGAATGAGGTGTCAAACTATGCAGCTTATTCGGGAATGGGGTGCAATGACTTTTCTAGGGGGTGGGCGGTTAATTGCCCCAGCAGGGGGCAATTAACCACCGTTTGTCGTAGACCCATGAATGAGGTGTCAAACTGTGCGGCTTATGCGGGAATGGGGTGATATGACCTTTCTGAAGGGTGGGAGGTTAATTGCCCCAGCAGGGGGCAATTAACTACCGTTTGTCGTAGACCCATGAATGACGTGTCAAACCGTGTGGCTTATTCGGGAATGGGGTGCAATGACTTTTCTAGGGGGTGGCGGTTAATTGCCCCAGCAGGGGGCAATTAACCACTGTTTGTCGTAGACCCATGAATGAGGTGTAAAACTGCGCAGCTTATTCGGGAATGGGGTGCTATGACTTTTCTGAGGGGTGGGCGGTTAATTGCCCCAGCAGGGGGCAATTAACCACCATTTGTCGTAGACCCATGAATGAGGTGTAAAACTGTGCAGCTTATTCGGGAATGGGATACTATGACTTTTCTGAGGGGTGGGCGGTTAATTGCCCCAGAAGGGGGCAATTAACCACTGTTTGTCGTAGACCCATGAATGAGGTGTCAAACTATGCAGCTTATTCGGGAATGGGGTGCAATGACTTTTCTAGGGGGTGGGCGGTTAATTGCCCCAGCAGGGGGCAATTAACCACCGTTTGTCGTAGACCCATGAATGAGGTGTCAAACTATGCAGCTTATTCGGGAATGGGGTGCAATGACTTTTCTAGGGGGTGGGCGGTTAATTGCCCTAGCAGGGGGCAATTAACCACCGTTTGTCGTAGACCCATGAATGAGGTGTCAAACTGTGCGGCTTATGCGGGAATGGGGTGATATGACCTTTCTGAAGGGTGGGAGGTTAATTGCCCCAGCAGGGGGCAATTAACTACCGTTTGTCGTAGACCCATGAATGGTGTGTCAAACTGAGCAGCTTATTTGGGAATCGGGTGCTATGACTTTTCTGAAGGGTGGGAGGTTAATTGCCCCAGAGTAACATATAAAGCAATCAATAAAAGGAGGGGAAGAGAGCCCTGCCCAAAAGAGCTTACACTCTACAAGGAGTAACATATAAAGCAATCAATAACCGATACAGGAGGGGAAGAGAGCCCTGCCCAAAAGAGCTTACACTCTACAAGGAGTAACATATAAAGCAATCAGTAACCGATACAGGAGGGGAAGGGAGCCCTGCCCAAAAGAGCTTACACTCTACAAGGAGTAACATATACAGCAATCAGTAACCGATACAGGAGGGGAAGAGAGCCCTGCCCAAAAGAGCTTACACTCTACAAGGAGTAACATATAAAGCAATCAGTAACCGATACGGGAGGGGAAGAGAGCCCTGCCCAAAGAGCTTACAATTTAGTATTATGTAGGGGAGTGGTATTCTGAGACTATTTGCAATTGGTCTTTATTTTTTATTATTTGTAGTCAGAACCAGCAGTGCAGGGACAGATATTGCTTCACCTGCCTTTACGTTTGCAACTACATGTAAAGCAATTTAAATGTATATCTGAACATTGCTTTATTATATATATATATATATATAATATAAACCATAAAGATAGATTCCGCACTCATAGGACTTAAATAAAAGTGGTAATTTATTGTGATGTCACGTCATGTGATATCTGCTATACTGCACCCAGGCACATTAGCCCCAGACTTATACGTGAGTGCCTGTATTACCATGTAATATATATATATATTCATTAAGTAATTAAAAAAACACAGTTCACAGTAAAGATTTTCTTCCACATGGGCTGTGGGTGCAGCATGGAACTATGGGAAACCAAATAAAATCAGAGTAAAATACAGTCAGTGTAGGAGTCACACTTTCAAGTCTCAATAACTGATATTCCCTAAAAACATGTTGGCAAAAACTTATACCAAAACAGTAAGGGGGCCATTCTCTGCTCTACTAGGGGCCCCCCATAAAGCTTTAGGCCATAGGCCTTCTACATGAGCTATTTTACTTCTGCAGTGGTGTCAGCCATGACAGACAGAATGCAATTACACATGTTGTACGTGTTGTGTGTAAATGTTTGTAGCAGGGAAGGTGCTGCTCCCAGTGTTTGTTGCTAAAGGGCCATTAGGGGGTGATCCATAATGCGGCCTCTGTGGGCACCCTGGGATTATCAGGTAACCCCAGGGGGCTCAAGAGACAATGAGGAAGCCTACAAAGTCTACAAAACATGTTTGGACACAAATACCTTTAATGAATAGAGCAAGTACAGCCATGCAGGGTGGGACTGGGCTGGGGGGCCCCTCTGACCCAGACCCCTGCCTGTCCTCCCCCGTCACAGAGATTATTCCGGAGTCTCCTTGCCCTGTGTAGAACCTGCCCAGTCGTCTGCCCATTGTTCTGTTTCTTCTGTAACAGGGAAACAAAAACATGATATTGAGCCTGAGATATTCCCATGATACAGATGCGCTACATTCTGCAATAAATATGGTGCATACGGTCCAACCATAATATCCACGGCTTGTGGGTTACTTTTCCATAACATCCCAGAATATGAGGAGTTACCAAACGCTTTAGTCTTTTGCCTTTTATAAATGTAACCACAGCAGGCCCAGGGCACAGTAGGGAAGGGGGGGCAGTAAGGGAAGGTGGTAATTTTAGGTAAAAATGATACGAGTTGGGGAAAGTAAGAAAACATGCTGACTATAGGAAACGGTGATGACAATTAGGTTACATGGGAACAGTAGGGCAAGATGGGAGACACTAGGGCAAGATGGAGACAGTAGGGCAAGTTGGAGACAGTAGGGCAAGATGGAGACAGTAGAGAAAGATGGAGACAGTAGGGCAAGATGGAGACAGTAGAGCAAGATGGAGACAGTAGGGCAAGATGGAGACAGTAGGACAAGATGGAGACAGTAGGGCAAGATGGAGACAGTAGGGCAAGATGGAGACAGTAGGGCAAGATGGAGACAGTAGAGCAAGATGGAGACAGTAGGGCAAGATGGAGACAGTAGGACAAGATGGAGACAGTAGGGCAAGATGGAGACAGTAGGGCAAGATGGAGACAGTAGGGCAAGATGGAGACAGTAGGGTAAGTTAGAGAAAGCAGGACAAGATCAACCAACGAAAATAATTTCAAAGTTTCCCTGCCCCCCCAGGAGCTACAATAACCACAAAATCAAAGGACAGAGAATCTGGAGGGAAGACAAAGCAAGTGGGTCTGATGGGAGATTTAGTTCTACGTTTAGGGAATGTGCGCGTGTAGGTGCTTACTGGGGCCCAGGCTTTGTGGGGCCCCTCACACTAGCTGTTAAATATAAAGATATTAGGGCTACATCTTCCAGCCCCTCTTGGCAACCAGACAGCTATTGCTACTACTAAACATACATGGAGCAAACTATGCCCAATTTGGCCAATCTGGCTAATCCAATCATTTATGGCCCATAATCCTTAAGGTGGCCATACACGTGGCGATCTGACGATGTTTCGTACGACCATCGGTCGCACGAAACATCGTAAGATCCGCCACACACCATTCAGGGCTGAATCGGCAGGTAAGGAGGTAGAAACAATAGGATTTCTACCTCCTTCTGCCAATTCAGCTCTGAAGGGAGAATTTTGGTCAGGCGCCTTCTATGGCGCCCGATCAAAATTTTCAAACTTGTCCGATAGGCGAGTCGTCCGATATCGGCAGCTTCCTGCGATATCGGTCGACTCGCCGACATGCCATACACGCACCGATTATCGTACGAAACGAGGTTTCGTACGATAATATCGGTGCGTGTATGGCCACCTTTATAGCGGGATATGAATGGACAATGGAGCCCTAAACCGTCTGACAGATATCTGGCCAATGCCCATTCACTTTCCTTATCTGCTCAGGTTGTTTAGTGATAGTTATTTACATGGAATCGACCCCCTATTTAGTGGCATTCTGCCCTTGGCACAGTTGTTCCGTCAGACAAATTAAGGCGGCCATACACGGGCAGATTTAAGAGCAATTCGGCAGCTTATCTGCCTGTGTATGGGCACCCCCAACAGGCCTACCCAATCGATTCATGGAGACGAACGTCCATTTAAACTCGAAGTTTTAACAATAATTAATGGTTCTCAGCCCAATACCCAGCCAACCCGGTCAGTATTCAATGTATTCTCATTCGGAACCACTAGATGGCAGTATAAAAATACATTTGTTGGTTCAAGAATAGAAGGTTAAATGGCAGAGGGAATTATTTGCTGTGTAACAGTGTCATTTAGAGATAAAAAGTGCCCCATAAATATCAGGGCAAGGATTTGAGTTGTGGGCAAACTGTAGGTTCCTTTTATACAAAAGTCAAATAACTGAATATTAAAATTAAGGTTCAAAATTGGTTTAGTATTTGCTGAATATTTTGTGGAGAATTTGGCCAATTGTTTACCTTGTGGATGTGCTGTATCTCTGTTAAAGGGTAAGTCCACCTTCTAGTGTGTTATCCAATCGAGTCGCCCGGTGACTTTCATACTCGGCGAGGGGGAGGGGCTGTGAGATGAGAAAAATGTGAGAAAAAGGTCCCAGTCGACAGATGGAAAACACAAAATAACAATTTTACATTTTGCAAAAGATAAAGCCCAGGAGGGGCAGTCATAGGCGGAGGGTTGTTTGGGGGGCTAAATATGGGCCCTACACAGACTGGTCTAAAGCTAATGGGGGCCTTAGTGGATTTGCTGGTTATGTAAAAAAAGAATCTCTAGACTATCTCTTGTCTGTAGGTTAAAAACCCGGCACATTATATACAGTGAGTCTGTAGGTACAAACCCGGCACATTATATACAGTGAGTCTGTGGGTACAAACCCGGCACATTATATACAGTGATTCTGTAGGTACAAACCCGGCATATTATATACAGTGAGTCTGTAGGTACAAACCCGGCATATTATATACAGTGAGTCTGTGGGTACAAACCCGGCATATTATATACAGTGAGTCTGTGGGTACAAACCCGGCATATTATATACAGTGAGTCTGTAGGTACAAACCCGGCACATTATATACAGTGAGTCTGTAGGTACAAACCCGGCACGTTATATACAGTGAGTCTGTAGGTACAAACCCGGCACGTTATATACAGCGAGTCTGTAGGTACAAACCCGGCACATTATATACAGCGAGTCTGTAGGTACAAACCCGGCACATTATATACAGCGAGTCTGTGGGTACAAACCCGGCACATTATATACAGTGAGTCTGTAGGTACAAACCCGGCACATTATATACAGTGAGTCTGTAGGTACAAACCCGGCATATTATATACAGTGAGTCTGTAGGTACAAACCCGGCACATTATATACAGTGAGTCTGTAGGTACAAACCCGGCACATTATATACAGTGAGTCTGTAGGTACAAACCCGGCACATTATATACAGTGAGTCTGTAGGTACAAACCCGGCACATTATATACAATGAGTCTGTAGGTACAAACCCGGCACATTATATACAGTGAGTCTGTAGGTACAAACCCGGCACATTATATACAGGGAGGCGTAGTGTGTGGGAGTGGGAGGATACAGTATAGTACCTGTGGGAGTGGGAGGATACAGTATAGTACCTGTGGGAGTGGGAGGATACAGTATGGTACCTGTGGGAGTGGGAGGATATAGTATAGAACCTGTGGGAGTGGGAGTATACAGTATAGTACCTGTGGGAGTGGGAGGATACAGTATAGTACCTGTGAAAGTGGGAGGATACAGTATAGTACCTGTGGGAGTGGGAGGATACAGTATAGTACCTGTGAAAGTGGGAGGATACAGTAGGGTACCTGTGGGAGTGGGAGGATACAGTATAATACCTGTGGGAGTGGGAGGATACAGTAACCTGTGGGAGTTGGTGGATACAGTATGGTACTTGTGGGAGTATGCAGTATGGTACCTGTGGGAGTGGGGAGGTATAGTACCGTACCTGTGGGAGGATACAGTATAGTACCTGTGGGAGTGGGAGGATACAGTATAGTACCTGTGGGAGTGGGAGGATACAGTATAGTACCTGTGGGAGTGGGAGGATACAGTATAGTACCTGTGGGAGGATACACTATAGTACCTGTGGTAGTGGGAGGATACTGTATAGTACTGTGGGAGTGGGAGGATACAGTATAGTACCTGTTGGAGGATACAGTATAGTACCTGTGGGAGTGGGAGGATACAGTATAGTACCTGTGGGAGTGGGAGGATACACTATAGTACCCTGTGGGAGGATACAGTATAGTACCTGTGGGAGTGGGAGGATACAGTATAGTACCTGTGGGAGTGGGAGGATACAGTATAGTAGAGTGGGAGGATACAGTATAGTACCTGTGGGAGTGGGAGGATACAGTATAGTACCTGTGGGAGGATACAGTATAGTACCTGTGGGAGTGGGAGGATACAATATAGTACCTGTGGGAGTGGGAGGATACCAATATAGTACCTGTGGAGTGGGAGGATAAATACTACACTATAGTACCTGTGGGAGTGGGAGGATACACTATAGTACCTGTGGGAGTGGGAGGATACACTATAGTACCTGTGGGAGTGGGAGGATACAGTATAGTACCTGTGGGAGTGGGAGGATACACTATAGTACCTGTGGGAGTGGGAGGATACAGTATAGTACCTGTGGGAGTGGGAGGATACACTATAGTACCTGTGGGAGTGGGAGGATACAGTATAGTACCTGTGGGAGTGGGAGGATACACTATAGTACCTGTGGGAGTGGGAGGATACACTATAGTACCTGTGGGAGTGGGAGGATACACTATAGTACCTGTGGGAGTGGGATAAAAAGTTCACAGTTGGTTACAGGTAAAGATTACAGCTGCAGATCCTTCTTATCAGACTTCATTTCTGCACGGCCTTCAGTTTGTAATATCTCCCCAGCCCTGCCCACACCTGATCCTTGATTGGTTAGTTTTACTGTCTGTCAAGAGATCTGTGTTCTGACTGGAGAAGCAGCAAAAAAATGACCCAATCAGGGGGCGTGGCTGCATGGCGCGGGAGTGGGACGTCCTTGTACTGAGCTCCGTGTAACAGATAAAAAGCAGATTGTGGGATTCCTGGCAGGATGGGGAAGCACAACAAGCACATTTCCTCTGCCAACTACTCCGGGCATAAGGACTTACCTCTTCCGGGCGGCATGAAACAGTTCTTTCCGCGCTCACAAGAGACACCCGAACCTCCGGAGACAACATGGCGGAGGCGCCTCGTGGTCCGTCGGGCCTGGCATTAGCCCAGAGCCACAAGCGCTCTCAGGCACAGCCTCGGGGGGAAGCGCAAACCTGGAAGACATGTTTAATATACTGTCACTAATGCCGCGCAAATCCCATTTGCAGACTTTGGGCACTGACCTTAAACATACAATATACACAGAGACTGCGGCACTAAAACAAGAATTAGTGAGTGTGAGAGACACGTTAGTAGAACTGGGGGAGCGCAGCATATCATATAAATGGGGTGTTCCTTTTGCACTACTAGCACATAAAGGCGGTAAGGCTTTTGCCCCACGGTATCCCATGGAAACAGCACAGTTTTGCCAACAACTGGACATACCTGTTCCAGACATCACAGAATGGCGCAACTATATTCTAGGGGCACCGGAGGAAGGTCTCCCGACCCAACCGCCCGAGGTACCCCCCCACCCCGCTTCCCAGGAGAGATGCAACTCCATCCAGACAGTGGGGGAAGCGACACCCAATCCCCAGCTCTCTCGCCCAGTGTCCCCAGAGACAAGCGACACTCGGGAAATCTTTAATAACCCATACGACTTGCCTGCTTCCTACCTAAATATAGCTAAGTCTCATCACTGAATGGGACATTTTCCCATCGCTCATGATAATAATCTGGAAATCCCAGGGTGGGTATCTGCCCCCTACATGGAAATGTATATAGTTATCCTATTCCTCCTTATACTGAAGGTTCCCAAACCTTATAGGAAGCTCAATCCCAACTTTCTCCCCCCTTCCTTCCCTCCCCCCTCTATATACCTTCTTAAACTGCCCCCCCCAACCTACTTTGCTTCCTGCGCTGAACCATAAACAGAGGATACAGTATAATATGTGTATGTTTAACTGAATAAACCTATTTTGAAAATGTTGTTTAATTTAATGTTAATCATTTTTGGAATTTGATGTTCTGACTCTCTGATTGAGCTTTTCAGACAGCGGGCAAATAGACACGGTTTCCCCCTGCAGATGTTCCCCAACGGACAAACCCCAGATAACCTGACAGGACTGGTCCAGATCTCAACTCCATATACCTCCATTAGGTCAGTAACACGGAGACAAGAAAACTTTCAGATATCCCCAACCTTCCTCAACCCCCCCAAAGGAGTTCCCCCCTATACCACGAGTGTAGATTAAACGGCTCATATCAGTTTCTCTAGTGGTTTTTGTTTCCCCCCAGTTATTATCTTTCTTACTCCCTCTCCACCCAAAGTCCATTTCCCATTTTTCTTCTCCCCCCTTCTCTCCTGACCTTCTTATATCTCCCCCAGATGGAAGGAACAATCTATAATGCCTTATCCCAAACTCTCACCCACAACTACACGATCAATGCAAACGGATGGAACTCACCTTGGGAAAGGAGAGCCTTGTTGCAAGAATTCAAAGCTAAAAAGATACAGGTTGCGCTGATCCAGGAGACACATTACAAGACCAATCAGATACCGAAATGCTATGACAAATATGATTCCACGATCATACACAGCCCCCCCCACATTTACAAAAGTCAGAGGCGCAGCCATTGCCCTCGCTAATAACCTACAATTAGAGATTAGAGCTGCCAACACGGACCCTCAGGGAAACGACACATTTCTCAAAGGGAAACTGAACTCCCTTACGTACACATTTGCCTCAATCTACCTACCTGGCACAGAGCAGACTGATATCATGAACAAGATCCATGATTTGCTGCTTCTGTTTGCGGAAGGGATGTTAATAGTAGGGGGGGATTCCAACACCCCACTAGAACCCAAACTAGACTGCTCCTCTGGAACATCATCCCTCCCATTTAAACAAATTAAAAGGCTTAAACAACAACTACATTGGCTTCAACTACTAGATAGCTGGAGAATTCTCCATCCCCAAGATAAAAATGGCTCCTTCTATTCACATAGCCATGACACATATGATAGTACCCAAAAGGCAGCAATAGGCGCCATTACATGGCCAGATCATGCCCCAGTAGGCTAACATTAGAACCCCTTCTCTCAACTATCCGAAACAATCCAAACATTCAGGGCATCAAGGCAGGAACTTTCCATTGCAAAATTTGTGCCTATGCTGACAATCCGCTCTTTACTCTTACTCAGCCTACCAACACGTTACCCAGCCATACCAGAAATAGACCGCTATAGCCTACTAAGCCATTTTACAACAAATGAAGTGCACCCAACATTAGCCTCCCTCACCCTACTGTGCTAGCCTTAAAAGACAAATTTCTTTCCCCCTGGACTGTAAATAAACTGACTTACCTAGGAATTCTACTGACGGCCAGTTATAAGGACTGGGCTTCTATCCATTACCATGCTATCATTCAGGAAATTAGAGCCAATATTAATGTTTGGACTAAAATGCCCTTATCATGGTTTGGCAGAAATGAATATTTTGCCAAGGCTCCTATACATCTTCCAAACTATCCCACTAAAACCCCCTCCAGACTCCTTCCCCATGCTGAACAACTGGCAAGTTTGTATGGAACAATAAACACGCATCAAACCATTCTCCGCCGCTCCAAAACAGAAGGGGGTCTGGGGTTACCAACCCACGGGACTCGCTACAGTATAAATCCAAACTAATGGCAGAACCCTCACTACTGACTCCCCTAACTAACAATCTTGCTTTCCTGCCTGGACTACAAAAAGGCTATTTTACTAACTGCCAACAGTGTTTTGACCACACCAACTTTTGTGGCCACGGCCCAATTACCACACCCCATTTTTTTTCAAAAAAAAGATTCACAAAACGGCGAAAATGTTGCGTGTCGCCTGGGACTATTTTTTTTGACGCAAGACTATTCTATTGACGCCCTCAACTATTTATTATATATTATATTACATATTATATATATTTATGTATTATATAGCGGTAAATCCATGCTTGGCAAAACATTTTGCTCATCACTACTTTTAAAATAGGGGAAACAGGACGACTAATGGGGTCAGTGGGTTGTGTCTCAGGTATGTAATCCCCATACATGGGCTGTTACCCTAAAGACTATGGGGCTGATTTACTAATCCACGAATCCGAATCCCGAATGGGAAAAAATCGGATTGGAAACGAACATTTTGCGACTTTTTCATATTTTTGAGATTTTTTTCGTCACCGTCGCAACTTTTTCGTGAATTGTCGCGACTTTTGCGTAGCCGTTATGATTTGCGGAAATTGTCGCAACTTTTTCATAGCCATTACAAATTTTGTGAATCGTCGCAACTTTTTCATAGCCATTATGACTTTCGTGAATTGTCGCGACTTTTTCATAGCTATTATGACTTTTGTGAATTGTCGCAACTTTTTCATAGCCATTATGACTTTCGCGAATTGTCGCGACTTTTGCATAGCCATTACGACTTTCGCGAATTGTCGCGACTTTTTCCTATTGAGCGCTCGAAAAATTCGCTAAAAATTCGCAAAATACCGATCATTACGAAAAAAACGCATTCAGAAGCTTTTCGGACGTTCGTGGATTAGTAAATGTGCCCCTAAGACTATAAAGATAGACAGGATACAGTCACTTGTAGGTGCTCTGAATGCTGTGAGATCCACTATTCCGGCTCTACTGGACAGAGCCATATTGGGCATAGACCCTGGTAACTTTGTCCAGTTAGGGCTTAATGGTGGCAACATACTTCAGTTTTTTCACCCAAACACTATGTAGAGTAATGTGAAATGCCTTGCCAGTGATTACTGGGGGTTACTGCAATCACAAACAGCCACACAAGTGATAGAGGAAGGTCAGTAGTTAAAAGGCAAATCATCAGGGGTAACAGACAGTGGTTGTATAACAACTGCTCTGTTCCCACAAACCTTACCCGGTTTCATTAGGGGGCTGATGCCAGTGGAGGGGCGTTTTTCTGCAGGCCGAGAATATGCCCCTCCACTAGCATCGGCCCCCTAACCTGCAACACTCAGAACCCCTGTTTTGGCCCAAATGTAGGCACACGTATGGGAGATCGGCCAAAAAATGCATTATAACAATCAACAGTATATAGAAAAGTACAATGACGTTATTTATAAAATTTATTGAAATATATAATTTCTTTATTGAAAAATGATATAGACATTTATAACAGCATAATTTACAAAATACATGGAAAAATATACATCTACATTTTATAAAAATATCATTATATTATTTAAAAATTATATAGCAAAATAGAATAACATTTATACATTTTTTTTGAAAAAATTTGATTATTTTAAAAAAAATTTATAGAAAAATGGAATAGCATTATTTACAAATTTTATAGAAAAATAGAATAAATTTTATTTTAAATTTTTTTATAGAAAAATAGAATTATATTTTTTTTATAAATTATATAGAAAAATAGAATAAATTATATTATTTAAAAAAAATCTATAGAAAAATAGATTTATTTATAATTTTTATAGAAAAATAGAATAAATTAAATTATTTAAAAAACATTTTTTTATAAAAATATAATTTACAATTTTTTTTAGAAAAATAAAATTTATAATTGTTTTTTTTTTAAAAATTGAATTATTTTTTTAGAAAAAAAATATATTATTTTAAATTTTTTTTATAGAAAACTAGAATTATATTATTTTAAAAAAAATTTTTAGAAACAGAATTTACAATTTTTTTTCGAAAAATAGATTTATATTCTTTTCAAATTTTTATAGAAAAATAGAATTCTTTACAAATTTTTTAGAAAAATAGAATTATTATTTGAATTGAAATTATATTATTTTACAAAATTTTTTTAGAAAATTTGAATTTACAAATTTTTTTAGAAAAATAGACTAAATTATATTGTGAGTAATTTTTTTTAAAAATAGAATTATATTATTTCCAAATTTAATAGAAAAATAGAAAATATTTTATTTTAAAAAAAATTGAAAAATAGATTTACAAATTTTAAAAAAAAATAAAATTATTTACAAATTTTTTTGAAAAATAGAATAAATTATATTATTTAAAATATTTTTTATAGAAAAATAGAATGATATTATTTCCAAATTTAATAGAAAAATAGAATAAATTATATTATTTTAAATATTTTTATAGAAAACTAGAATTATATTATTTTAAAAAAATTTTTAGAAACATAGAATTTACAATTTTTTTTAGAAAAATAGATTTATATTATTTTTATAGAAAAATAGAATTATTTACAAATTTTTTAGAAAAATAGAATAAATTATATTTGAATTTTTTTTATAGAAAAATAGAATTATATTTCTAAATTTTATACAAAAATAGAATAAATTATATTATTGTTCAACATTTTTTAGAAAATTTGAATTTAAAATTTTTTTAGAAAAATAGACTAAATTATATTATTTGTAATTTTTTTTAGAAAAATAGAATAAATTATATTATTTTAAAATTTTTTATAGAAAAATAGAATGATATTATTTACAAATTTAATAGAAAAATAGAATAAATTATATTATAAAAAAATTTTTTAGAAAAATAGATTTACAATTTTTTAAAAAAAATAGAATTATATCATTTTAAATTTTTTTTTAGAAAAATAGAATTATAGTATTTCCAAATTTTTTCAAAAAATAGAATAAATATTATTTTTAAACATTTTTTTAGAAAAATAGAAGTATTTACACATTTTTTTAGAAAAATATAAAATAAATAATTACAAAATTTTATTAAAAAAATAGAATTTTTTATAAATTATATAGAAAAATAGTATAAATTATATTTTAAAATTTAAAAAATAAAATAAAATTATTTACAAATTATATAAAAAATAGTATTATATTATTTTAAAAAAATAGAATTAAATTTTTTACAAATTATATAGAAAAATAGAATTAAATTTTTCTACAAATTATATATAAAAATAGAATTAGTTTTTCCAAGTTATATACAAAAATAGAATTACATTTTTCTACAAATTAAATATAAAAAAGAATTACATTTTTATAAATTATATAGAAAAATAGTATAAATTATATTTTAAATTTTTTTAAAAAAAAATAAAATTATTTACAAATTATATAAAAAATAGTATAATATTATTTTAAAAAAATAGAATTAAATTTTTTACAAATTATATATGAAAATAGAATTAAATTTTTCTACAAATTATATATAAAAATAGAATTAGTTTTTCCAAGTTATATACAAAAATAGAATTACATTTTTCTACAAATTATATATAAAAATAGAATTACAGTTTTTCCAAGTTATATACAAAAATAGAATTACATTTTTTACAAATTATATACAAAAATAGAATTACTTTGTACATTTTCTTACAAATTTTTTTACAAATAAGTAAAAAAATAAGTCATATAAACATTGATATAAAAATATAATCATCTTCATAGAAATGAAGGAATTTGGCTTAAAACGTCTTCTTCCTCCGAGAAGATCGGGTCATTATTAGTCAGCCGGGGATCTCTGAATTAGGAGGGAGAGGAGAGTTAAAGAGAAAATACAACCTCTTGAGCCCATTTAGTTGGGCCTATGTAGAAATAGCACATAATAGCAGATATAAATATCAATGTTTTCCCCTGATTCCATAGGTTAAAGGACACCAAGATAACTCCAACGAGCTGTTTCCCAAGACCCCTTAGGCTAAGTGTGTAATGAAGCCCCTCCCCTCCCTTTGTTACATTTTTTTTTATACTTTTTATTTGTACAAAGGCAAACTCCTTACCTGGACTAAAGAATTCACAAGAACCCCGTTTTCAAGGCAGAAGAGCAGGACAATTTAACTCTTCTAATGCCTCTTCCAACGGGGCCCTGTGGGGTAGTTCTTCTGGGACACCAGCGCCCGGTAAGCGAAGGCTTACTAACTCCACTCGCTCTGGAACACTTATTGGAGGAGTGAATGGCGCCTGCATTTCTTGGCTCAGAAGGGCGTCCCAGTTAAATCCCTGTAAAACAGCAGGAATACTTTATTAGCACTATCTGTTCTTTAACATATACACATTCTATCCAATTCCAAGTGATATCTGCCCTGTGCAAGTGCGCAAGAGCTCACACAGGGAATGGAACTCGTGGATCTAAAAAGACCCCTCTGTTAATGGCTGCCACTTAGGAGGAGTAAAATATTCACATACCCTGAATAAAGAGCTTTCCATGACTTCTTTAGCGTCTGTTTCATGTGACCCAAGGCGAAGTCTGGCATCTTTTTTCAGCAGCTACAAAGAGAAAAATGTATCATATTGAGAAGCATAAGGCAAAGTCATGTACGTATGTGGGTGTGCCAGCAACCGTATAGGCAGTGTGGGAGAGAAATTGTACAAAAAGAAACTGCTCAATGAGAAACATTTGGCATTATTTGAGTGCGCAGTACAAAATAAAGCCCCAAAGATTATAAATGGAAGTGCCAATGTGAGCAAGATTACATTAACATTAGTGGGCAGTAAATGATGCCTGGACAGGGTCGGGCTGGGCTACCGGGACACAGGGAAAATACCCAGTGGGCCCCAGTGATCCAGACCCGACCCTACTGCCGCTTCATCTGACCTCCGATGTCCTCCCCTGATGCGTTTCACATATGCGCGTTCAGGGGAGGACGTCGGACAGGACTGCGGGGGGAAGGGGGGTTAGAGGTGAATGGCCGGGTCCCCTGTGGGGGACGCGACCGGAGGAGGCACCTTGGGGGGTGCGGTAGCCCCGGTGTGCCCTGCACCCAAAGTCCGACCCTGTCCCTGGATTAAACATTCAAACAGCAGGCTGCAAAATCCCAACAGGTACTTACCCCTTGTAATGTGAACTTGACCCTGAAAAGCAGCTCTGGAGGAATTTTCGGCTCTGTATATATGATTTTGGCCTTCAGGAACTCCTTCTCTTTGTCGAAGAAAGGAAACTACAAACACAACAAAATATT
The DNA here is from genome assembly GCF_000004195.4 of Xenopus tropicalis. Taxonomy (NCBI): domain Eukaryota; kingdom Metazoa; phylum Chordata; class Amphibia; order Anura; family Pipidae; genus Xenopus; species Xenopus tropicalis. The sequence continues at coordinate 4,886,342 of NC_030683.2, read as the reverse complement.
TGTTTTAAAAGCAAGAAACAAAAAAATGGCAACAATATCAGTAATGGGGTACGGTCCTGTAATGCTGCACTTTATACATGAAGCTGAAGGCTCAGTCACCATTAAACCCAACCCCAACATGATGAGCGATGTAAATGGTTAGACTTAAGTACAGGTATAGGACCCATTATCTAGAATGCTTGGGACCAAGGGTATTCTGGATAAGAGGTCATTCCGTAATTTGGATCTGCATACCTTAAGTCTACTAAAGAATCAATAAAACATTAATTAAACCCTATGGGATTGTTTTGCATCAAATAAGGATTATCTATATCTTAGTTGGGATCAAGTACAGGTACTGTTTTATTATTACAGAGAAAAGGGAATCATTTAACCATTAAATAAACCCAATAGGGCTGTTCTGCCCCCAATAAGGGGTAATTATATCTTAGTTGGGATCAAGTACAGGTACTGTTTTATTATTACAGAGAAAAGGGAATCATTTAACCATGAAATAAACCCAATAGGGCTGTTCTGCCCCAATAAGGGGTAATTATATCTTAGTTGGGATCAAGTACAGGTACTGTTTTATTATTACAGAGAAAAGGGATCATTTAACCATGAAATAAACCCAATAGGGCTGTTCTGCCCCAATAAGGGGTAATTATATCTTAGTTGGGATCAAGTACAGGTACTGTTTTATTATTACAGAGAAAAGGGGATCATTTAACCATGAAATAAACCCAATAGGGCTGTTCTGCCCCAATAAGGGGTAATTATATCTTAGTTGGGATCAAGTACAGGTACTGTTTTATTACTAGAGAGAAAAAGGAAATCAGTTTTAAAATTCTGAATTATTTGATTAAAATGGAGTCTACGGGAGACGGGCATTCCGTAATTCGGAGCTTTCTGGATAACGGGTTTTTGGATAAGGGATCCCATACCTGTACTGGGAGTGGATGGGGTTCAGCTACACAGAGGGGATACTATAATGGGGCTTATACAGAAAAGTCCACCTTTCATCCAGGTTGGAAACGTAATAAATGGACAGAAATGTTGCAGTAACTGAGCCCCTATTATGTTTAGAACAAGCCGTAAATCCCTGATTCAGTTAATAAATGGGCACTTACCTCGCCAATAGCCATTCTGTACAGGATCACTCCAAGAGCCCACCAGTCAACTGATCTGGTAAAGTTTGACTCCATGAAGATTTCTGGAGCCATATATAGTACAGTTCCACAGCGGCTCAGGAACACGTCCCCGTAGTCAATTCCTTGAATACAACCAGAAAACATTCATTAGTAGATTCATTGAGGTACAACGGTTGTTTAATCCAATATAAAGATGCCCAAAGCCCAATAGAGGGGCAGAATTATAGGAGTGGATGAGACAATTAAATCTTAATTAAACACAACCATCTTACCTTCTTTGCTAAGACCAAAGTCTGCTATTTTGGCATATCCTCGGCTGTCCAGTAGGATGTTCGCTGGCTTCAAATCTCTGCATTGAGAGAACAGACGCCGTTAGTCGGCCCTATTACCATATCAGACATTTCTCAGACTAAAGGGAAATTCCACACTTACCTATGAACGATCTTGTTTTCATGTAGGAACTTCAGCCCGAGGACAATGCAGGAGCAGAAGAACCTACAAGGGTCAAACAGAGAAAACTCACTATCTATACGGGTAACAACCGGTAGCAATTGTTGGGCCTAGGCCCTCACTAAGCCTTTGCTTTCTATTGTTTCATGGTAACGAGAGCACAACCATGGCAATAACATGTTTCTATATGCCCTCGCTTGCTATAGGGAAAGAAGCAACCGCCCATGTTCTCTGCATTGATTGGACAGTTATCACAGTACTATTTATGTGCAGTGTTATGGCGACTATAAGGCTATCGCCTGTGTGACCCTCCATAAAAGCCCAGCAGTACTTACGTAGTTCTGTCCAGCGATATGGCACCTTGTTTTAGTTGGGACTCCAAGGTCCCTCCCTGAGCGTAATCCATAGCGAAGCAGATATGTTGCTCGGTTATGAAGGAGGCGAATAAACCGACAACAAAAGGATTCTGCTGTCGCTTTGCCATAAGAAGGATGCGCTGCTCCAGGAGAATGCTGCAAAATAAAGCCATCAAAAGTCCAAATTAGCCAAGTATACTCAGGCCTATCTACAGATCCCTATAGTAATAATTCATTAAGGGCATAACTATCAATATCCCAACACCTGATCAATCAGTGGATTTACTTTTTTCCTGGTGTATGTATAAAGAATCCTAATTTCTGACGATCAGCTTCCTACTGACTTCTATTGCATCATGGCTGGAGTTAGAAATCACAGGATAAATCGTGATCAAGAAAATAATCTCAATTTAGGAGAATCGCACTAAAATCCCCTCAGGGCGGCAGATTTACCACATGTTAAGTTTGAATAAATCTGCCCTAAGTGTTAAAAATAAGCCAATGGCACTTTATGAGAGAATGTTATATCAATTTTAAAGTAACGGTAATTGGAAATGAACCAATAATGGAATCTGTGTATGTTCAGGAACAGATATAAAACATCTGCCTTGTAGGAACGTTCCAGACCATACACACAAATAATAATTATTCCCCATTTTACTGACCTTCTATACTCAATTATGCTGGTGACTGCAGCCTTCTGTTGAGTCTTGATGGCTACAATACTCCTGGATTCTCTATGTTGCGCTCGATATACCTGGAACAAGAGAGAGACCCCCATTAAAATGCCTTTGTTCCAATATCTTCCCCCCCATATAAAGGGGCCGAGTAACTCACCTTTCCAAAAGCACCAGCACCGAGTTCACATTGTATTTGGAAATCAGCAATAGTTGTCTGATTCCTGAGAAAAACAAGAATGAAATATAAGCTCAGTTACCTTATGGTTCACCCGTATGTGTCCAACTATGTCTTAGGGCAACTACATGTACAACAGAGGGGGGGCCCAGCCCAAGCCTATATACACCCATTGTAATGGAACAGGGGGCCCCATCATTACCCTAATAACTAAGGGTTACATAACAACCTCACTATGTATTAGGTTGGAACAATCTAATACAATGTAACAAGCAGGGGGCTGCCTGTAATTCCCATGCCCAGACAATCAAGCAATAGATTGAGGAACAGAGCACAGCTGAATATAGAAATATAGAACAAATCTTTATTACGTCTTAGATACCGACCAGCATCTATTTTCTTAATGCATGTGCCCCTAATGAAGGCCCCTCCCCGTGGGGTTGAAACGCGTTGGGTTTTTGTATCCAAGATGTAATAAAGGCTCCTCTATTTTACAATAACAACCTCAGCATCAAACTCGAAACCCGGTTTCCTACCTTGTGTCCACCTTTACGTGGTTCAGTGCTGTATCAATCTCTCTGATCAATGCACAGTAATAATCTCTGGCCTAGAGAAGGAAATAAAACTCCATTAATTCAGATAAAAGTCTCACTTGGGCTAATGATACCATACAGTGTAGTATAATCTAACGTATATCTCTATAATATATTATGTCCCATAATCATTCTTATATAGTACATTATTTTATTGCATTTATACGCAATACCCTATAAACCCACATCTAACAAAATCTCACCGTTTCCGGCTCAGAAGAAGAATCGCTCGAGACATCACTTCCATCAGTATAATCAGAACTGGAAGTAGTGAACTCAGAACGCGGATCAGTGTATTTACTCAGTGGTTCATCACAGCTTAAATAAGAGCTTGCAGATTGCTCATCTTCTGTGGGAACGCTCTGAGCAATATCCTCTGAGATCTGTGGCTCTTCCATTTCACTCTCTGACTCCACAGATTCCTTTATTGCCTTTGGGGTGTCTGGGCACTTTAAGTAAACCCTTTGCTCCCCAAGTTGGACTGACACACTGATTTGGGGAGTGAATGGGGGCTGGATTTCTTTTTTCAGAAACGCACCCCAGTCTAATCCCTGCAAGCAAGAAAAAAATATAACGTATTATTATCTGTTATAGAAACTATATGGAATCCAACCTGATATCGAATCAAACTCATGAATAGAGGGATCTACAACAACTCCTCTAGTAATGGCTGCCATTAAAGATAAGTAAAATATATAACATACCCTGAATAATGGACTTTCCATAACTTCTTCAGCATCTTGTTGGCTTGACCCAAGGCGGTATTTGGCCTCTTTGCGTAAGAGCTACAAACAGAAGCATAGAGTTGAGTCTAATAACCTCATCTGATTCCTCCCCCCTACATATGTCAGGGCACCAACCAACATGGAGTTAAAAGGTGCCGCACCCCCTGCTGCTTGAGATTTTTCCCCCTTTTGTGTGGCCAAAACAATCTCCCATTATGAGTATGAGAACTAACGATAGCAGAAAGTATGTTTTGCCTGGGTTAAACACAGATAAAATAATAATTATCCTATCAACTTACTTTAATTATTATTAACTTTGCATTTGCATCAAGTTCTGGTGGAAAACTTGGGCTCTCGTTGATAATTCTGTTCTTCACATTCTCTATATCATTTCCGCTAAAGGGTTTCTACAAAAGAAAAACAGCGGTTGTTGTAACAATATGGATTTTGAGAAAGAAAGAGAGAAGCCTAAGGACAGGAAGGAAACACATTCTAGACCTGGGTAGATATTAGGGTGTAGATGGACTAATAGATCCAGGTACCAGTAATGAAAAAAGAAATGATTCCAAAAGTCCTGCTCCAATTCTGTTCTAGATCAATAGTCATTTCCCAATTCAGTGAATGGGCGCTTACCTTGCCAACAAGCATCTTGTAAATGAGAACTCCTAGAGCCCACCAGTCCACCGATCTGGTATAGGAGCCCTCTGTGAGCATTTCTGGGGCCATGTACGGCAGCGTTCCGCAGCAGCTCTGGATTCTGTCATTATCTCCTAAAGTGCAAATCAGAAAACTTTCATGAGCTGAGGATCATTTACCCTTGGAATGTTGGGAGACAAACTATAAATTCTCCTTTTGCAGAATATTTCATAGAAGTAGGATTTATAATAATATGAATGAAATGAATATGAAAAGACATTTCTGAAGAGCAGAGTACGGAATATAAAGCCTTACCTTCTTTACAGAGCCCAAAGCCTGCTACTTTCGCATACCCTTGGCCATCCAGAAGTATGTTTCTTGGCCTTAAATCTCTGTAGTAACATAATTAAGACATAGTATGTGATTATAACACTGCGATTATAACACCGAACCCAATCCCTACAGTGTATCCAGCCCTCTAAAGAGATCAGCCATTTTGAGCTTGAAGCCTAAAGGCTTGTACTTACCTATGTACAATCTTGTTCTCATGTAGAAACTTCACGCCTAGGGTGATGCAGGCAGAATAAAATCTGCAAAGAGCGAAAAAGACCAAATGAATATCAGTTGCTATAAGGACAGAGATATTTATCTGTATCTGTGTGGGGAACACACTTTATTTAGCTATTATTAGCTGAACCTAAGCCTTCCCCATGCCTTGGCTCTCCATGGAACCAGGACATTACTTACAGCCTTACAAATATTAAAGAACCTCCCCAAAAAGCCCAGTAGTACTTACATAGTTCTCTCCAGCGATATGCCATGCTGGCACAGCTGGGATGCCAAGTCACCACCCTCTGCATAGTCCATTGCAAAGTAGGCGTGCTGTTCCGTATGGAACGATGTAAATAACGCAACAAGGAATGGATTTGGTGTTGTCTTTGTCCTCGTAAGGATTTGTTGCTCCACAAGAAACCTAGAGAATAAACCAATAGAATGTCATTAAAGGGCAAATATGAAGGCAGAGTGATAGATATACCTGGAATTGTGCCAACCCAATGGGGGGGGGGGTGAGGGGCATTTCTATGTGTGGGTGACTTAAGACAAGGTCCACTCACCTTCTGTGTTCATCCTCATCAGTCTCAGGTAATTTCTGTAGAGCTTTAATAACAACCATCCTCCCTGTTGCTCGGTGTTCAGCTCGATATGTCTGCAATGAGAGAAAGCTCTTGGTTATACTGAATAAGCTCTGAAATATCAGACTCACATTTGGGGGCCGCGCCACTCACCTTTACAAAAGAACCAGCGCGCAGTTGCAGCTGTAGGTCGAAATCGTCAATAGCGGCGACACTGCTGCATTCTCCTGCGTTCTGTGGTTCCGGCAAGCAGAACCTCACCGATTCCTTTTTCTTCTCAGAAGCCTTCAGTGCAATGTCCCTTACATTCTGTGGCTCTTCCTTCTGTATCTTTGGTTCCACAGATTGGGGAATGAATGGGGGCTGGATTTCTTTTTCCATTAAGGCTCCCCAGTCTAATCCCTGTTCAAGAAGAGAAATCTGTTATTATCTGATATTTAGGGTATGGCGTCTCCATGCAAACTGTAGTTATTGTTCCCCAGTGATCAGATAAGGAACAACTCAATGAATCAAACTCATTAATAAGGGGATCTACAATAACCCAACTACTGATGGTGCCATATAAGACAAGTAAAATATTAACGTACCCTGAATAAAGGACTTTCCATGACTTCTTGGGCATCGTCTTCTCTTGACCCAAGTCGGTATTTGGCTTCTTTGCATAAGAGCTACAAAAAGACAAAGTTACACATATAAATGTATCCATAGATAATCTGCAAATCTGATCTTATTCCAACCAGTTACATATGTGGGGACACCAGCCAACCTTAAAGCTACAGGTGCCACAACCCCTCTTGTTCCCTTAAGATCTGCTCATTTGTCCCATTAACCAATCAAGTGGATCTGTGCAATTTGGTTGTCTACATGAGTGGCCCAGGCATACAACATCCAACTAAATGTCTCTAGTGGTTGCCTTTAGATGAGTCTAAATTATGCCATGGGAAATATTAGTCTATAAGACCATGTGACCATGACATCACCATGACAACCATAGTGGGAAGCATAAATTGCCTGCATTAACGACTGACACCGCAGGTTGTAAGATAATGATAATGAACTTACTTTTAGTATTATCAGCTTGGCGTTGTCAGCCAGGTCTGGTGGGAATTCTGGGCTTTCATTGAGGATTTTATTCTTTATTTCCTCAGTATCCTGTCCTGTAAAAGGCAGCTACAAAAGGAAAACAGCAATTACTTTCCTGCAGTTTATGTCACCATTTAACCCAACAGAAGCATCATTTCTATTCAGTAATATAAAGGATTTCTGGGAGAAAAAGAAACATTATGTCCAAGCCCCTCCCACTACCAAGGGAAAGAGAACAGCCCAGGAAAAGGAAATGCAAATAATGGGGGTAAATGGGATTCACGTACCCAGAGGGGGTGACTATAATGGGGATTAGATAATAACTTAAGTTGAAAAAGAAAATGTCCTCATTCAGTGTGTTAATAGGCACTTACCTTGCCCACAAGCATCTGGTATATAATCACACCAACAGCCCACCAGTCCACTGATCTGGCACAGGAGTCGTCTGTCAACATTTCTGGGGCCATGTAGTGCAAAGTTCCGCAGTGGCTCTGGAATCTCTTCATATATCCAATTTCTAAAGTACAATCAGAAATCGTTCATTAGCCGAACATCATTTACCCTTAGACTGTGCCTATATAATAGGAATATTATGTCCCAAACTGATCCCTTATACGCTACGTTATTATACACAGACATCTTACCTTCTTTGCAGAGCCCAAAACCTGCTACTTTTGCGTAACCTTGGCCGTCCAGAAGAATATTCCGTGGATTCAAATCCCTGCATTAACATGAAAGGATAATTTAGGATCATTTTTACAGCACTAAAACAAATATATTTGATTATTAAAGTAGGCTGCATATGGGGCCAGAAGAGTGCCGATTCTAGGTCTGAGGCTAAACGCCCTACTTACCTATGTACAATCCTGTTATCGTGTAAGAATTTTACACCTTGGACAATACAGGCGGAATAAAAGCTGCAAAAGAGAAAAAAAGACAAAATTCCCGTCAGTATCGGTTATTTACCTATATGGGCAACAATCTGTAGCTGAAGTTGGACCTCGGCCCCCACCATGTTTGGTTCTCTATGTAATAATAGTAATAATGGAATAATAGTATATAATAGAATAATAGTATATTATTGGCAGTTCTACAGATATATAAGTTCCGCCCAAAAGGCCGCCGGTACTTACATAGATCTTTCCAGCGATAAGGCGTTTCGGCTCAGCTGGGATTCCAACGTACCTCCCTCTGCATATTCCACTGCAAAGCAGAGGTGATTTTTGGTACGAATGGAGGAGAATAAAGAAATAAGGAATGGATTCTGCATTCTCTGCACCCTCCGATGGATGCGCTCCTCCAGGTAAAATCTGAGAAATAAAAACATCCACAAGTCTATATAAGGTAGGTATAGGTGGAACTGTGACAGCACATCTACTGCTTCCATTGTTGCTCAGTATACTGTCTCTTTAAGGTTCCCATTAGTACAGCATATTTGATGTATGGATTCAAAACCAGAGACAGATCTCAGAACAAGTCTTATCTTAGGGAAAATCTAAGGAAGTTCCAGATCACAAATGCAATTAAAGTTCTGTTAGGCCCCCCTTTAACTTACCGATCGCTATCCTCTATGTCAGTCATGCGGTTCATTTTCAGAGTCCTCATAGCAACAACCGTACCTGTTGCTATGTGTTCGGCTCTGTATACCTGGAATGATACAGAACCGTCAGTTATCCTGAATATGCGCAGAAATATCAGAATCATGTATGGGGACAGGTAACTCACCTTTCCAAGGGAACCAGCATGTAGTAGACATATTGGCTTGAAAGCTTTAATAGTTATAGGAGAGCTGGAAGTAAAGAACAAACAATTAAATATTCTTTCAGTTGAGCCTTTGGTGAGTTGTACATGTGTCACGTGTGGCCCTTCTGTGTCCCTGGGCAACATACATGTACAGCACAGAAGCCCCCAGCCCGAAGCCTGCACACATACACTTTAATAGGGTGGTGCCCCTGTAGGGCAACCATAATCACTAAGGTTTGTGAGCAGATTAACCCCAATCTAAACGAGATGCTGTATCTTACCTTACATCCCTGTTCAGGGAAATAGCATTCTCTTCTGTATTTATTTTCTGATGAAACAAACAAAACACAATTAATTCAGATATTTTGACACCAAAAGCCTCATTCAGGATAGTGACAGCTTCCAGTGTGGGAAATTGTGCGTCATGTTACATTCTCTTTGTATTATAGTGTTTGTTATTGGGGTATTATACACGTTAAATCCTACAATCCTTCATTCTAAGAGTTATATTTTTAAGCAGTGATCCCCAAAAGCTACAAAAAAACCCTAATCGATAAAAATCGATTGATTTCAAAGCGATTTGTGAATTTACGACAGTTTCCAAATTTTAGTTTCTGTTTTCAGTTTCACAATTTTTGTGGCTAAGGGAAATGGGAGAGATTATTCCTCCCTACTAATGTTTTGTCCGGATGAAATAGATTTCTATTAATCCCATGAATGGGAATCTCACCGGTGTCCTCTCAGCAGGAATCACCTCAACATTCTTCTCTTCGTCATCCTTCTCGCTCTTTGGAATCGAAGTATTTCCAACATTCGCGGAAGGATCAGAGGAAATATCTGGAGACTCTGCAAAGATCAGATAAAATGACTTAATACACATATATGGCTGATAAAGGGCCTGTGGGGAAGTTATATACTGGCTCTGGGGGTCTCTGTGGGTTTAATGGGCATATCTATCCTTGGCTCTGTACCTGAAAGGATCTCAATAGGTTTATCCTTCAGTGGCTCCTTTTCCTCAAGGATCAGCTCTGTGGCGCTTACTTCCTGCACAATTTCTGAACATTCCTATAGAAATCCAAAAAGACAAATCCATGATTAAAAGGCAAAGAATGAATTAGAAACTGATGCTGAAAATTTAGGAGATGTTTCTCTGCCAGGAAAGTCAAGGCCGTGGCATTGTTAGTACTAAAGCCGTCAAACCCAAACCCAAAGAGAGATGGTGGAACGTTCCACCTTACCTTCTTTTTCTTTCGAAAGAAGTTCCTTATTGATTTGCAGAGGCGTCTAAATTTCCCTTTCTTCACGCTTGCTTCTATAGTGGGAAATATAGATTGATATACATTGAGTTGATACAGAAACAACTACAATCACTTTCTAATACTGCTCTGATTGGTTAATCAGGAGGCCAATGAGATCAGCATGAGCCTATGAGATCGGGAGAATGTGGGACAAGCCTATAGACTTTTCACCATAGGAGAAGGACTAGATCCTTAAATAATCATGTGTGAGGGATCTTAGGGCATTTATATGGAGTGCTAGTGGCTCCTTCTGCTTTAGTACAAGTAGAGGTTAATCTGTAGGTTTAGGGATATTTGCCATATTGGGAAATGACTGAATGCTGTTACATGATCCCCCATAAGCCCCCCCCCTTCAGTTCTACCAGCTTGTTCCCCATTGCTATAATATAACCTTGGGTTCCACATAACTTGTTCATATAATAAGGTTGTGTAGTTTGTTAACCCTGCGGGCTGCAGGACAAAATGATAAAGTAACGCAGGTGATTCCCCAAATTCAAATACCTGCAGGTTTTTCAGCTTCCAGGTTTAGAGCAGATGAGACGTCTGTCTCTTTCTCTTGAAGTGGAACATAAAAGGTACTTCGGCTTTTAGGTTCCTGTGGGGGAAAGATTTTCATAAACACCATTAAGAAAAGAAAACCTCCAAGTCACATATAGAGATATATACACATATAGCCTTATAAACCGTGCTCAGTGATGTCACCAGGTACATTTATTGCTTGCTGATGTCACTTATGGCTAGGGTTGCACCTTAACCCTTTAATACCAGTCCCATATTGAACCCACAACATGCATGGCTAATTAGCAATTAATTTAAATGCATGCTGCATGGCTGCACATAGATCAGTTCAGTCTGCAGCATGCATCTAGATTAATTGCTAATTAGCCATGCATGATGAGGGATCAATATGTCGCTGGTATTTCAGGGTGAGGTGACAACCCTACTTGTGGCACAGGCACAGGACTCACTGAAACCCATATGTTATAATAATATAATGATATAAATGACGTAAATAATGCTCCCCCCCCCCACCAGTGTGTCTAATATCCCTGAGCAGCTCATCCCAGTCAGTCCCAGTCCTTCCCAACTCATTCCAGTCAGTCCCAGTCCTTCCCAAATCATCCCAGTCAGTCCCAGTCCTTCCCAACTCATCCCAGTCAGTCCTTCCCAACTCATCCCAGTCAGTCCCAGTCCTTCCCAACCCATCCCAGTCAGTCCCAGTCCTTCCCAACCCATCCCAGTCAGTCCCAGTCCTTCCCAACCCATCCCAGTCAGTACCATTCCTTCCCAACTCATCCCAGTCAGTCCCAGTCCTTCCCAACCCATCCCAGTCAGTCCCAGTCCTTCCCAACCCATCCCAGTCAGTCCCAGTCCTTCCCAACCCATCCCAGTCAGTTCCAGTCCTTCCCAACCCATCCCAGTCCCTCCCACTAAAGCCAATACGAGAGAAACACATTGGGGCCTTACCTTGTTCTTGTGTTTGAATAAACCAGTGAAACATTTGTGCTTTCGGGCCCCCATGCTGCAACTCCTGTATCAGAAACAAGAGATTTTAATTGACTTTTTGCTAAAGTAGAAATGAGATTATTGTTAATTCTATGCAATTGTGTGTTTATTTGTAACTGTCACTGCATCATTCCTATCAGCCCCTGCCCCATGGAGCTTGCACTCTAAATACAATAATATACAGGTATGGGACCTGTTATCCAGAATGCTATGGGCCTGGGGTTTGGGATTTGGATCCCCATATCTTAAGAGTGCTAAAAAATCTTTAAAACATTATATAAACCCAATAGGGCTGTTCTGCCCCAATAAGGGGTAATTATATCTTAGTTGGGATCAAGTACAGGTACTGTTTTATTATTACAGAGAAAAGGGAATCATTTAACCATTAAATAAACCCAATAGGGCTGTTCTGCCCCAATAAGGGGTAATTATATCTTAGTTGGGATCAAGTACAGGTACTGTTTTATTATTACAGAGAAAAGGGAATCATTTAACCATTAAATAAACCCAATAGGGCTGTTCTGCCCCCAATAAGGGGTAATTATATCTTTGTTGGGATCAAGTACAGGTACTGTTTTATTATTACAGAGAAAAGGGAATCATTTAACCATGAAATAAACCCAATAGGGCTGTTCTGCCCCCAATAAGGGGTAATTATAGCTTACTTTCTGGATAACAGGTTTCTCTATAAGGGATCCTATACCTGTACTTACTTTTACACTTATACACTTATGCCTCTGATTTATCCCACAGACTATAAACTCCTACATCACTTTGTGGCACTGTAAAACCCATTACTTTATTATATATATATAAAAGTTGCCGCCCTGTCAAAATAGTCACAGTCTTGTCAAATAAATCGCTGTTGCCTAACAACAAAGTCACAGTTGTGTTCTAAAAGTGTCAGTTGCATCAAGAAACAAGTTGTGGTTGAGTCAAAACAGTTTGTGTAAAAAAAATCCCGCAGCAGCCGCGTTACATAGATATTTCGCTTTTTCCCTGAACTTTTCAGCAGTTTCGCTAATTTGTGGCCAATGAAATGGGGCAGATTGGCTCATCACTAGGAACCCATTACCCATAAAGCCCCAAATTGCGTGTTTGCCACATTGGAATCTCTATAGTTACACAGACGGCCCATTCCAGGCCTACAGCCCCAGGCCCACACCCTATTCCCTTTATATATCTGAATGATAAAACCAATTGGCTGACTTACAGATATGGAGCCGAGCGAGGATGCGCCGAAGCAATTCGATGGTAAAGGCTTAAAGCCTAAAGCTGTTAAAGTGGCTTTAAGGAGGCAATAAGAGCTGATTAGGAGAGAGCAGCTCCCAGGGGATCTGCCCTGCAACCCAATCAGCTCAGCTCTGGCACTCGCTTGGCAGGGAAGCTGCACAAACTTCACTGCCCATTGTGACATCACAATGTTATGTTACAAACTTCACTGTGACATCACAATGTTGTGTTTGTTATGATGCAGCCTGAAAGGTTATTACAGGGCGTATAGTTCTGCTGCTCAGCTTGTATTCATACAGATAGGGACTGAGCTCACGTGGAACCCTATTGGCCAAATCATTTTACTGCTCATTGTGCTCTTAGGGGCAAATTAGCATTATGGTCATGTGACATCGAAAAAGTCACAGTCACATAAAAAAAGTTACGTCAAATAAATTGTGGTCAGTTAACCCTAGGGTTGCTGAATTTCAGTTGAGCCAACAGCCAGTTAATAGCAGTTTAAAAGTGCAAATATATGTAAAAAAAAAACCCTGCATAACTACAAAATAAATGTAAATTGCAAAAGTGCTCAGTAACACTCCGGGTATGTTTACAGCAACTTATTGTTTAAATTAATCTTTAAAGGACCGGACTGGGATTCAAAATAGGTTCTGTCATTCCCAGTACCCAGAGGCACAAACAGCCCCCACCCCCCCCAGCCCAATAAATAGTGACTGTCTGTGGCACCTTACAGCCCCCCTGGCATTCCCAGTACCCAGAGGCACAAACAGCCCCCCAGCCCAATAAATAGTGACTGTCTGTGGCACCTTACAGCCCCCCTGGCATTCCCAGTACCCAGAGGCACAAACAGCCCCCCCAGCCCAATAAATAGTGACTGTCTGTGGCACCTTACAGCCCCCCTGGCATTCCCAGTACCCAGAGGCACAAACAGCCCCCCCAGCCCAATAAATAGTGACTGTCTGTGGCACCTTACAGCCCCCCTGGCATTCCCAGTACCCAGAGGCACAATCAGCCCCCCCCCAGCTCAATAAATAGTGACTGTCTGTGGCACCTTACAGCCCCCCTGGCATTCCCAGTACCCAGAGGCACAAACAGCCCCCCCAGCCCAATAAATAGTGACTGTCTGTGGCACCTTACAGCCCCCCCTGGCATTCCCAGTACCCAGAGGCACAAACAGCCCCCCCAGCCCAATAAATAGTGACTGTCTGTGGCACCTTACAGCCCCCTGGCATTCCCAGTACCCAGAGGCACAAACAGCCCCCCCAGCCCAATAAATAGTGACTGTCTGTGGCACCTTACAGCCCCCCTGACATTTGCCAGACCCACAGATTGCCAGTCCAGGTCTTACTGGTGAGGTTCTTCCTTGTCCTAGAACTGTTTCATAAAACAGGTATGGGATCCCTTATCTGGAAACCAGTTATCCAGAAAAATCAAAATTACAGGAAGGTCATCTCCCATAGACTCCATTATAAGCCAATAATTCAGATATTGAAGAATGATTCCCTTTTCTCTGTAATAATAAAACAGTACCTGTACTTGATCCCAACTAAGATATAATTACCCCTTATTGGGGGCAGAACAGCCCTATTGGGTTTATTTAATGGTTAAATGATTCCCTTTTCTCTGTAATAATAAAACAGTACCTGTACTTGATCCCAACTAAGATATAATTACCCCTTATTGGGGGCAGAACAGCCCTATTGGGTTTATTTAATGGTTAAATGATTCCCTTTTCTCTGTAATAATAAAACAGTACCTGTACTTGATCCCAACTAAGATATAATTACCCCTTATTGGGGGCAGAACAGCCCTATTGGGTTTATTTCATGGTTAAATGATTCCCTTTTCTCTGTAATAATAAAACAGTACCTGTACTTGATCCCAACTAAGATATAATTACCCCTTATTGGGGGCAGAACAGCCCTATTGGGTTTATTTCATGGTTAAATGATTCCCTTTTCTCTGTAATAATAAAACAGTACCTGTACTTGATCCCAACTAAGATATAATTACCCCTTATTGGGGCAGAACAGCCCTATTGGGTTTATTTAATGGTTAAATGATTCCCTTTTCTCTGTAATAATAAAACAGTACCTGTACTCGATCCCAACTAAGATATAATTACCCCTTATTGGGGCAGAACAGCCCTATTGGGAATGCTTTGGAACAAGGAGAAAGTTCTTGATGGAACCAATGGGATACAGTGGGAAACTGATGAATGTAACTCTTTAGGAAAGGGAAACAAGGGAGAAGATTCTGTGCTGAGAAGTTTGTGGGGCGTCTGTGTCTCAAGGGGAAACATAAAGGAGATTATGGGGGGGAACCCACTTGGGATACAATATGTCCAATGGAAAAGATTTGCCTTCCAAAATTGATGAAATCGGCTCTGTGGGGTAATAAGGGGTACAGGTATGGGATCTTGTTTTTAGAATGCTCAGGACCTGGGGTTATCCGGATAAGGGGTCTCTCTGTAATTTGCATCCCCATGCCTTAAGTCTACTAAAAATCATTTAACCATTAAATAAACCCAATAGGGCTGTTCTGCCCCAATAAGGGGTAATTATATCTTAGTTGGGATCAAGTACAGGTACTGTTTTATTATTACAGAGAAAAGGGAATCATTTAACCATGAAATAAACCCATTAGGGCTGTTCTGCCCCAATAAGGGGTAATTATATCTTACTTTCTGGATAACAGGTTTCTCTATAAGGGATCCTATACCTGTACTAACTTTTACACTTATACACTTATGCCTCTGATTTATCCCACAGACTATAAACCCCTACATCACTTTGTGGCACTGTAAAACCCATTACTATATTATATATATATATAAAAGTTCCTATCAAAATAGTCTGTCAAATAAATCGCTGTTACATCAAGAAAAAAGTCACAGTTGCGTGTTTGCCACATTGGGAATCTCTATAGTTACACAGACGGCCCATTCCAGGCCTACAGCCCCAGGCTCACACCCTATTCCCTTTATATATCTGAATGATAAAACCAATTGGCTGACTTACAGATATGGAGCCGAGCGAGGATGCGCCGAAGCAATTCGATGGTAAAGGCTTAAAGCCTAAAGCTGTTAAAGTGGCTTTAAGGAGGCAATAAGAGCTGATTAGGAGAGAGCAGCTCCCAGGGGATCTGCCCTGCAACCCAATCAGCTCAGCTCTGGCACTCGCTTGGCAGGGAAGCTGCACAAACTTCACTGCCCATTGTGACATCACAATGTTATGTTACAAACTTCACTGTGACATCACAATGTTCTGTTTGTTATGATGCAGCCTGAAAGGTTATAACAGTCGAAGTCAAATAAAAAAAATCGCAGTTGTGTCAAAAAAAGTCGCAGTCAAATAAATTGTGGTCAGTTAACCCTAGAGTTGCTGAATTTCAGTTGAGCCAACAGCCTGTTAATAGCAGTTTAAAAGTGCAAATATCAAAAAAAAACTCCGGCTATGTTTACAGAAACTCATTTTTTTGAGTTTATTTTTAAAGGGGTCGTTCACTTTTGGGTTCTTATTATTATTAACATTTATTTATAAAGCACCAACATATCCCGCAGCGCTGTACAATAAGTGGGTTTCATACATTGGGCATACAGAGTAACATATAAAGCAATCAGTAACCGATACAGGAGCCCTGCCCCAAAGAGCTTACAATTTAGTATTATGTAGGGGAGTGGTATTCTGAGACTATTTGCAGTTGGTCTTTATTTTTTATTATTTGTAGTTTTTGAATGATTTTACTTTTTGTTCAGGAACTTTTAGATATAAATGTATTTGGAAAACAATGTAACAAAAGTCAGTTCTCTCCCCCAGGCCTGTTAATCTGTACAGATACAGTGTTTAGGGAGTCAGAACAAGCAGTGCAGGGACAGTGCAGGTGCTTCACCTGCCATTACGTTTGCAACTACATGTAAAGCAATTTAAATGTATATCTGAATATTGCTTTATTATTTTATATATATATATATATTTTTTTATTATTATTTTTTTTTCATTAAGCAATTAAAAAAGACACAGTTCACAGTAAAGATTTTCTTCCACATGGGCTGTGGGTGCAGCATGGAACTATGGGAAACCAAATAAAATCAGAGTAAAATACAGTCAGTGTAGGAGTCACACTTTCAAGTCTCAATAACTGATATTCCCTAAATACATGTTGGCAAAAACTTATACCAAAACAGTAAGGGGGCCATTCTCTGCTCTACTAGGGGCCCCCCCATAAAACCTTAGGCCATAGGCCTTCTACTTGAGCTATTTTACTTCTGCAGTGGTGTCAGCCATGACAGACAGAATGCAATTACACATGTTGTACGTGTTGTGTTTAAATGTTTGTAGCAGGGAAGTGTTTGTTGCTAAAGGGCCATTAGGGGGTGATTCTTTGGGAGCAAGACTGTTGCACCCCATAATGCGGCCTCTGAGGGCACCCTGGGATTATCAACCTGCTCACGGTGAAGGTAACCCCAGGGTGCTCGAGACTGAGGAATGAGGAAGCCTACAAAGTCTAAGAAACATGTGTGGACACAAATACCTTTAATGAATAGAGCAAGTACAGCCATGCAGGGTTGGACTGGGCTGGGGGCCCCACTGACCCAGACCCCTGCCTGTCCTCCCCCGTCACAGAGATTATTCCGGAGTCTCCTTGCCCTGTGTAGAACCTGCCCAGTCTTCTGCCCATTGTTCTGTTTCTTCTGTAACAGGGAAACAAAAACATGATATTGAGCCTGTGAGATATTCCCATGATACAGACGCGCTACATTCTGCAATAAATATGGTGCATACGGTCCAACCATAATATCCACGGCTTGTGGGTTACTTTTCCATAACATCCCAGAATATGAGGAGTTACCAAACGCTTTTCATAAATGTAACCACAGCAGGCCCAGGGCACAGTAGGGAAGGGGGGGCAGTAAGGGAAGGCGGTAATTGTAGGTAAAAATGATAAGGAGGAAAGTAAGAAATCATGGTGACTATAGGAAACGGTGGTGACAATTGGGTCACATGGAGACAGTAGGACAAAATGGAGACAGTAGGACAAGATGGGGACAGTAGGACAAGATGGGGACAGTAGGACAAGATGGAGACAGTAGGGCAAGATGGAGACAGTAGGGCAAGATGGAGACAGTAGGGCAAGATGGAGACAGTAGGGCAAGATGGAGACAGTAGGGCAAGAGGGAAACAGTAGGACAAGATGGAGACAGTAGGACAAGATGGAGACAGTAGGACAAGAGGGAGACAGTAGGACAAGATGGAGACAGTAGGGCAAGATGGAGACAGTAGGGCAAGATGGAGACAGTAGGACAAGATGGAGACAGTAGGACAAGATGGAGACAGTAGGACAAGAGGGAGACAGTAGGGCAAGAGGGAAACAGTAGGGCAAGATGGAGACAGTAGGGCAAGAGGGAGACAGTAGGGCAAGAGGGAGACAGTAGGGCAAGATGGAGACAGTAGGGCAAGATGGAGACAGTAGGGCAAGATGGAGACAGTAGGGCAAGATGGAGACAGGCAAGATGGAGACAGTAGGCAAGAGGGAAACAGTAGGGCAAGAAGGGAAACAGTAGGGCAAGAGGAGACAGTAGGGCAAGAGGGAAACAGTAGGGCAAGATGGAGACAGTAGGGCAAGAGGGAGACAGTAGGGCAAGAGGGAAACAGTAGGGCAAGATGGAGACAGTAGGGCAAGATGGAGACAGTAGGGCAAGATGGAGACTGTAGGGCAAGATGGAGACAACATCCCCAACAGGCCTACCCAACCAAATCTGCCCTACAATTGGCTAGATATCAACCAGGCTGGTTAACATTTAGTTAACTTTTTTTGCAAAAAAAAAATTTTTTTTTTTAATGGGGAAGTTAATCCCCTCATTGTTTTCTATTTCACCCAGTTTAATGGGGAAGTTAATCCCCTCATTGGTTTCTATTTCACCCAGTTTAATGGGAAAATTAATCCCCTCATTGGTTTCTATTTCACCCAGTTTAATGGGGAAGTTAATCCCCTCATTGGTTTCTATTTCACCCAGTTTAATGGGGAAATTAATCCCCTCATTGTTTTCTATTTCAACCCAGTTTCATGGGGAAATTAATCCCCCCATTGGTTTCTATTTCACCCAGTTTAATGGGGAAGTTAATCCCCCCATTGGTTTCTATTTCACCCAGTTTAATGGGGAAATTAATCCCCTCATTGGTTTCTATTTCACCCAGTTTTAATGGGGAAATTAATCCCCTCATTGTTTCTATTTCACCGCCAGTTTAATGGGCGAAATTAATCCCCTCATTGGTTTCTATTTCACCGCAGTTTAATGGGGAAGTTAATCCCCTCATTGGTTCTATTTCACCCAGTTTTAATGGGGAATTAATCCCCCTCATTGGTTTCTATTTCACCCAGTTTAATGGGGAAGTTAATCCCCCCATTGGTTTCTATTTCACCCAGTTTAATGGGGAAATTAATCCCCTCATTGGTTTCTATTTCACCCAGTTTAATGGGGAAATTAATCCCCTCATTGGTTTCTATTTCACCCAGTTTAATGGGGAAATTAATCCCCTCATTGGTTTCTATTTCACCCAGTTTCATGGGGAAATTAATCCCCCCATTGGTTTCTATTTCACCCAGTTTCATGGGGAAGTTAATCCCCCCATTGGTTTCTATTTCACCCAGTTTCATGGGGAAGTTAATCCCCCCATTGGTTTCTATTTCACCCAGTTTCATGGGGAAATTAATCCCCTCATTGGTTTCTATTTCACCCAGTTTCATGGGGAAGTTAATCCCCTCATTGGTTTCTATTTCACCCAGTTTCATGGGGAAGTTAATCCCCTCATTGGTTTCTATTTCACCCAGTTTAATGGGGAAAGTTAATCCCCCATTGGTTTCTATTTCACCCAGTTTAATGGGGAAGTTAATCCCCTCATTGGTTTCTATTTCACCCAGTTTAATGGGGAAGTTAATCCCCCCATTGGTTTCTATTTCACCCAGTTTAATGGGGAAGTTAATCCCTCATTGGTTTCTATTTCACCCAGTTTCATGGGAAGTAATCCCCCTCATTGGTTTCTATTTCACCCAGTTTTAATGGGGAAGTTAATCCCCTCATTGGTTTCTATTTCACCCAGTTTAATGGGGAAGTTAATCCCCTCCATTGGTTTCTATTTCACCCAGTTTAATGGGGAAAGTTAATCCCCCTCATTGTTTCTATTCACCCAGTTTAATGGGGAATTAATCCCCCCATTGGTTTCTATTTCACCCAGTTTAAATGGGGAAGTTAATCCCCTCATTGGTTTCTATTCACCAGTTTAATGGGGAATTAATCCCCCCATTGGTTTCTATTTCACCCAGTTTCATGGGGAAGTTAATCCCCCCATTGGTTCTATTTCACCCAGTTTCATGGGGAAGTTAATCCCCCCATTGGTTTTCATTCACCAGTTTCATGGGAAGTTAATCCCCCCCATTGGTTTCTATTTCACCCAGTTTCATGGGGAAGTTAATCCCCCATTGGTTTCTATTCACCAGTTTCATGGGAGTTAATCCCCCATTGGTTTCTATTTCACCCAGTTTCATGGGGAAGTTAATCCCCTCATTGGTTTCTATTTCACCCAGTTTAATGAGGAAGTTAATCCCCTCATTGGTTTCTATTTCACCCAGTTTAATGGGGAAGTTAATCCCCTCATTGGTTTCTATTTCACCCAGTTTAATGGGGAAGTTAATCCCCCCATTGGTTTCTATTTCACCCAGTTTCAAGTGAAACTTAAACACATTATTGTTTTCCAAGAATGAGCACCGATACTCCTTAAATGGCTGCTGGAGAAATCTCCCTTTGGGAAAAATAAAGACGATTCATGGAAACGAACTTCCATTTAAACTCAAATTTATCAAGTTTTAACAATAATTAATGGTTCTCAGCCCAATACCCAGCCAACCCGGTCAGTATTCAATGTATTCTCATTTGGTACCACTAGATGGCAGTAGAGGATTATTGCAGCGACTGTAAGAGCTTCAGCATCGGCACAAAGCCAGAGTTATTTTAAAGGGAACATATATTTTGTAACTTTTATAATGTTGTAATTAGCGGCATTATAAGATAATAAGCACATTGTGTGCATTGCTCTCAGGGACTGTGGGATTTATAATGTATTGTAACCTTGATTTCAGCTCAATCACTGCCTTCCCGGATTAGTACCAGCAGAACATGGGTTACACTGGACTCTCTCACCCAGAATGGGAAGTCCGGCTTGGGACTCCTCCAGTTACATGGGAGTAGGAGAAACAATGGGTTAGCTGAAAGCAGTTCTAATGTGTAGCGCTGGCTGAAAGCTCAGACTCAGGCACACTTTACTGCTGCGCTGCAAGTTGGAGTGATATCCCCCCCCCCCTCACCCCCAGCAGCCGATCAGCAGAACAATGGGAAGGGAGCAAGATAGCAGCTCCCAGTAGGTATCAGAATAGCACTCAATAGTAAGAAATCCAAGTCCGGCTTGGGACTCCTCCAGTTACATGGGAGTAGGAGAAACAATAGGTTAGCTGAAAGCAGTTCTAATGTGTAGCGCTGGCTGAAAGCTCAGACTCATGCACACTTTACTGCTGCGCTGCAAGTTGGAGTGATATCCCCCCCCCCTCACCCCCAGCAGCCGATCAGCAGAACAATGGGAAGGGAGCAAGATAGCAGCTCCCAGTAGGTATAAGAATAGCACTCAATAGTAAGAAATCCAAGTCCGGCTTGGGACTCCTCCAGTTACATGGGAGTAGGAGAAACAATAGGTTAGCTGAAAGCAGTTCTAATGTGTAGCGCTGGCTGAAAGCTCAGACTCAGGCACAAGGCACTGAGATGGCGCCTACACACCAATATTACAGCTACAAATACATTTGTTGGTTCAAGAATAAAAGGTTAAATGGCAGAGGGAATTATTTGCTAGATATACAAAGTACCCCATAAATATCATGGCAGTGTCCCTTTAAATAAATGTAGGTTCAAGTTGGAAGCATTTTAGGGGATACAAGATGACAATTAAGTGCCACTTCCATGCAGGAAGGGTATAAATGAAAGTAACAGCCCCCCCCCCCCCCCCCCCCGTGCAGTGAAGGGGGCAGAATACATAGCCTAGGAACCAGGGCTACTTAGTGACACATTAAAGCCATTATTCCAACAGACTATTAATGGACACACCAGGCTGGGCACTAACAGGGAGGGAAGGGAGTGTTTGTGCTGAATGGAAGTCATAAAGCAAAGAACCATAAAACCCAATGCACAATTATAAATAATTCATTTCACTGAGCAGAAAAGGAGCGAGGGAATGAATGAGCTGTCGGAGATTAGCAGAATATGCTACAGAAAATAAAAATGCTGCCTGATACTGATTTGTGCAAAGGATTTTGGGGACAAGATCAGCGAAATCAGGGCTGGAGTTTAAATAATAATAATAAGCCCTGCAGTCAATGGGCATCTTTGTTTCCTATATGGGCACAGGACCCCTCAGTGACTGCTAATATCCTTATCATTTACAGTAGGGGGTACATTATCCCTTATAATACATGAGTGATACTCAGATTTCCCTGTATAACTCAGCCTGCAGCCTTGTGCCTTTATATGGGCACAGAACCCCTCAGTGACTGCTAATATCCTTATCATTTACAGTAGGGGGTACATTATCCCTTATAATACATGAGTGATACTCAGAGTTCCCTGTATAACTCAGCCTGCAGCCTTGTGCCTTTATATGGGGGGCACAGAACCCCTCAGTGACTGCTAATATCCTTATCATTTACAGTAGGGGGTACATTATCCCTTATAATACATGAGTGATACTCAGAGTTCCCTGTATAACTCAGCCTGCAGCCTTGTGCCTTTATATGGGGGGCACAGAACCCCTCAGTGACTGCTAATATCCTTATCATTTACAGTAGGGGGTACATTATCCCTTATAATACATGAGTGATACTCAGAGTTCCCTGTATAACTCAGCAGTCACTGAGGGGTTCTGTGCCCATATAAAGGCACAAGGCTGCAGGCTGAGTTATACAGGGAACTCTGAGTATCACTCATGTATTATAAGGGATAATGTACCCCCTACTGTAAATGATAAGGATATTAGCAGTCACTGAGGGGTTCTGTGCCCATATAAAGGCACAAGGCTGCAGGCTAATATCCTTATCATTTACAGTAGGGGGTACATTATCCCTTATAATACATGAGTGATACTCAGAGTTCCCTGTATAACTCAGCCTGCAGCCTTGTGCCTTTATATGGGGGGCACAGAACCCCTCAGTGACTGCTAATATCCTTATCATTTACAGTAGGGGTACATTATCCCTTATAATACATGAGTGATACTCAGAGTTCCCTGTATAACTCAGCCTGCAGCCTTGTGCCTTTATATGGGGGGCACAGAACCCCTCAGTGACTGCTAATATCCTTATCATTTACAGTAGGGGGTACATTATCCCTTATAATACATGAGTGATACTGAGCTGTATACTGGGTGTAAGCTCACCCATAGCAACATTCTAAATCCAGAGGCAGGACTGAGAGCATTACTATTACAGTGCCAGCTGAAATACAAATGAACTAAGAGACATACGACATAACGTAAATTACCTTTACTGATGAAAGTAACATTTCATATCTTTGAAGCTGAACAATATGCAGCTTGTTATATTATACAAACTAGCAATGGATTAAGAGTTACAGTAACTTCTGCAAATCCAAGTCACCAGACAGATCCAGTCCTGGAATGTAATCAGCTTCATATCAAACTGCAGAGAGGTACAGTTCAGCACAGGATCATTTTGCCAAACACATGGCATTCACTGCTGGGATATTTTCTGGGGGTAAAAAAAAAACAAATGTAATGTTTGTATTAATTTGCCAAACCTTAGAAATTTGATGTACCATTCTCCTAAACAAGCCTCCCCCCCACCCGAATTTGGTTCTTTATGAACTATATCCAAACTTCTGCCCTACTGTATAACAGCCCTTCCACCCCCTCGTGCTAGTGGTGCCACTAATATACATGGACTTCTAATACAGAGACACTGTTAGTCCTCTCTCTCTATCTGTGCCCTGTTCTCTCTTCTTCCCTGTTAACTCTACTTTTGTTTAGACCTCATTTTTGTCTTTTTGGATTTATTTTCACCTCCACATTTGTCTCTCTACTCCCCGAACCCCCTTCCCCTCTCTCCTTCTGTCTCTCATCCTCTCTCCTTTCCTTTTCTATTCCCCCCCCCCCCAACTGTTTGGCGTTACTCCCCCCCATCCTCCCTCTTCTCCCCCTTCTATATTTCCCCTCTCCCCCATTTGTCTCTCTACTCCCCGAACCCCCTTTTCCCTTCCCCTCTCTCCTTTTGTCTCTCATCCCCTCTCCTTTCCTTTTCTATTCCCCCCCCCCAACTGTTTGGCCTTACTCCCCCCCATCCTCCCTCTTCTCCCCCTTCTATATTTCCCCTCCCCCATTTGTCTCTCTACTCCCCGAACCCCCTTCCCCTCTCTCCTTCTGTCTCTCATCCTCTCTCCTTTCCTTTTCTATTCCCCCCCCCCCAACTGTTTGGCCTTACTCCCCCCCATCCTCCCTCTTCTCCCCCCTCTATATTTCCCCTCTCCCCCCATTTGTCTCTCTACTCCCTGAACCCCTTCCCTTCCCCTCTCTCCTTCTGTCTCTCATCCTCTCTCCTTTCCTTTTCTATCCCCCCCCCCAACTGTTTGGCCTTACTCCCCCCATCCTCCCTCTTCTTCCCCCCTTCTATATTTCCCCTCTCCCCCCATTTGTCTCTCTACTCCCCTGAACCCCCTTTCCCTTCCCCTCTCTCCTTCTGTCTCTCATCCCTCTCTCCTTTCCTTTTCTACCCCCCCCCCCAAATGTTTGGCCTTACTCCCCCCCATCCTCCCTCTTCTCCCCCCTTCTATATTTCCCCTCTCCCCCCATTTGTCTCTCTACTCCCCGAACCCCCTTTCCCTTCCCCTCTCTCCTTCTGTCTCTCATCCTCTCTCCTTTCTTTCTACCCCCCCCCCAACTGTTTGGCCTTACTCCCCCCCATCCTCCCTCTTCTCCCCCCTTCTATATTTCCCCTCTCCCCCCATTTGTCTCTCTACTCCCCGAACCCCCTTTCCCTTCCCCTCTCTCCTTCTGTCTCTCATCCCCTCTCCATTCCTTTTCCTATCCCCCCCCCCCCAACTGTTTGGCCTTACTCCCCCCCATCCTCCCTCTTCTCCCCCCTTCTATATTTCCCCTCTCCCCCCATTTGTCTCTCTACTCCCCGAACCCCCTTTCCCTTCCCCTCTCTCCTTCTGTCTCTCATCCCCTCTCCATTCCTTTCCTATTTCCCCCCCCCTTTAGACCTATTCAGCATCTTATCTGCCCGGCATATGGGCACTAACTATGGCAGGTTTGATTTTTCCATCTGGACCATCTGCCTATACCCGCCATTTTAATTCGATTGTTTGCCCCTGAGCACACCATTGATATCTTCTGTTTTCCTGCTGGTAAAGCCCTACCAGGGCCGGAACTAGGGGTAGGAAAAAGAGGCACCTGCCTAGGGTGCAACAATTGGGGGGCGCCAAGCAGCAACCTCTCCTGCCTACCCCTAGCTTGCTCTCCCTTCACTTGCCCCCGCCGGTTGTCATAACACGGGCAAGGTGGCCGACCGGGTTGCCTAGGGCGCCCAGTCGGCTTGGCCCACCTCTGAGCCCTACCCCTATCATTCTGCAATCCATCCCATAACCCAGTGAGTGCTCAGTTCTTAGATAAACCAGCTGGGAAACTGGGTCAGTGATGTGACATAGAGAAGAGGCAGCAGGGAGGGTTGCCTGAATGGGTTCATACCTGTTAGGGCAGAGGGCAATACTGCACTTGAATAAACGCACAGCAGCGCTATAACTCTTAACCCGATCCAATAAAAAATGTTGTGTATGGTTAAAATGCACGTTGTATCCATCCAATGAACATACCGTCTGTAAGAAATCTATCTCCAGCCGCAGCGCTTCATACACAGCCTCAGAATCGTCACTGCTGTACGACTCCAGTTCTTTTTTCAGCCTGTGCACATAGAAAATCAGCGTTATATTGACTTGAAATAAGAATCGGAAACGACTGCTTTGTTTCTCATTGTAATTTCAAGATTCACCCGGTCCCTGATTTTCACCGTTGCTATGTTATCTCTGTGACCCAAGTCCCATTAGCTGGTTGCACAGATCCCCCCACTCACCATGGACTTACAGTAAAAGGAATAAGGGCTCATTTTGGTTATTAGCACCAACACTTATTAGAACATCTTTTGGCATTTACATAGCCCCCCCTTCTTGTCTGTACATCTTTACATGAGCCTTATGCAAGGGATGTAAGAGTTAAAGGGGTGGTGTAACTTTGAATTGACTTTTAGTAGAGAGTAACATTTGCAATTGGTCTTCATTTTTTATTAATTGAAGATTTTTAATTATTTGAATTTTTGATTAGCAGTTCTGTGAGGATCCTGATACAATAGCGACAGACACCTTGCAACTCGGTGTATGATTGGGCTATAAGTACAAAGTACCTTTGTGTTCAGTAGATCTACTGTTAAAGGAGAAGAAAAGGCATTTTACGGCCAATAGATTGGCCACAATAGTGCCACCTAGAATGCTATATTTATTCTACAGAAAGCTTTACCATACCTGAGTAACAGCCCTAGAAGCTCCCTCTGTTTAATATAGCAGCTGCCATTTTTTTGGAGGAGTCCCAAGCCGGACTGAGCTTTCAGAAGGAGCCGGCGCTACACATTAGAACTGCTTTCAGCTAACCTATTGTTTCTCCTACTCCCATGTAACTGGAGGAGTCCCAAGCCGGACTTGGATTTCTTACTATTGAGTGCTATTCTGATACCTACTGGGAGCTGCTATCTTGCTCCCTTCCATTGTTCTGCTGATTGGCTGTTGGGGGTGAGGGGGGGGGGATATCACTCCAACTTGCAGCGCAGCAGTAAAGTGTGCCTGAGTCTGAGCTTTCAGCCAGCGCTACACATTAGAACTGCTTTCAGCTAACCTATTGTTTCTCCTACTCCCATGTAACTGGAGGAGTCCCAAGCCGGACTTGGATTTCTTACTATTGAGTGCTATTCTGATACCTACTGGGAGCTGCTATCTTGCTCCCTTCCCATTGTTCTGCTGATTGGCTGCTGGGGGTGAGGGGGGGGGATATCACTCCAACTTGCAGCGCAGCAGTAAAGTGTGAGTGAAGTTTATCAGAGCACAGGTCACATGGCTGTGGCACCCTGGGAAATGAAGAATATGGCTAGCCCCATGGGAAAAACAGATTACAATGCAGGATTCTGCTGGAGAAGCTCTATTAACTGATGGGTTTTGTAACAATTATATTTTCCCATGACAGAAGGAGTAAGGGTTAGGGGGGGATAATGCAAGAGGAAGTAGGAAATATAAGTAAAATAAAATACTATTCTGCAGGGCTCAGACCCAGCTTTCCCCCCCCCCCCAAAAGTTGATATTATACAGCAGGAAGAGGCAACTGACGCTATTACAAACCCCTCACACACCATGAAATATATGGCTCGGAAGATTGATATTTTCTGCTTATAAAACTTAACATAAAATTAAATTGCAAATATTTCTCAAAACCAGGCGGCCCGGGCGCCCTCAGGCAAAGTGTCGCTAATATAAACCATCGGTTCAGCTCCAATGGACTTTTTTTTTCTCTCTCTCCGGCGTGATTTATAAGGAGAAGAGAGTCATTTGGTTCCGTACCCTAAATTAATGACATTTTTCTTCCCTTCCCCTCACTGAGAACATAAGAATGCCAAATGGGATCTTTCAACTTGGGAAACAAACAGATTCCTGATGAGATGCCCTTTATCCCCCCCCCCGTCGGTACGATTGCCCTTCTCGCCCACGCTCGTGTCGTTAAGAAGCTCCGGCATCAAGAAAACAAAAACAAGGAGAGAAAAATTCATTTGTGTCTCCCAAGTCAGACGGGGGACGAGATGATTTAAGTAAATGTCAGCGGCGCGCGGGAGTTCGTTAGAGACGTATCACTTGTGATTAAAATGTAAATATTACAATTAAATAGGGAGCAAGAGGGAAATTAATTCAGCCCTTTATAGGGGAAAGTGAAGGGTGCCTCTTAGCTGCAATCAAACACAAAGGATTAGCGGCTGTGATTTAGGGCTAGAAAGGCTAATATTTGCATTAGGAGATGATAGTTCATTAATCCACTCAGTTAGGCCGATGCCTTGGGTGCCTCTCAGCCTGAAACGCTCTAGTGCCGGCACTCTCACCCCTTCCCTATTCAAATAAAAGGAAACAGTACTCTCTATGCCCACCTCCAGCTCATTAATAAACTAGTTAAACAGCAAAGGTCCAAGGACTGACCCCTGCGGTACCCACTAACCACATCTGGCCTTATTACAGAGAAAGAGAAAAGGGAATCATTTAACCTAAATAACCCATAGGGCTGTTCTGCCCCAATTTAAGGAGTAATTATATTTTAGTTGGGATCAAGTACAGGTACTGTTTTATTATTACAGAGAAAAGGGAATCATTTACCATTAATAAACCAATAGGGCTGTTCTGCCCCAATAAGGGGTAATTATATCTTAGTTGGGATCAAGTACAGGTACTGTTTTATTATTACAGAGAAAAGGGAATCATTTAACCATTAAATAAACCCAATAGAGCTGTTCTGCCCCAATAAGGGGTAATTATATCTTAGTTGGGATCAAGTTTCCCAAAATCGCGCCGCCGCGTGTGCCATCCCGTCGGGGACTTACATGTTCGCCGGTGGGATGGCGGGTCATGGCAACTCGGGGAGATTAGTCGCCCGCGAACAGGGGGTTTTGTCGCGGGCGACTAATTTACCGGTGTGCCAGAGCCCTTAATGGCACAGACACGGCCTAAGTAGCTCAGAGCCCTAACCCAACCTTGCTACATGATCCCATTCCTGCCAGCACTTAGTGGCATAGACTAATGCTTGTTTATTTGTCTCTAATTACCCCTTGTCGTTAGCAAGCCACTTGCATCTTGCTTTACTCCGTCCAACTCTTTACTCTTTATTGCGGTTTGTTTTGCTTTGTTACTTCCAGATTATCAGTATAAACTCAATTAACGGAAATGTATAACCACAGAAAGAGACTGAGGGGCTCATTTGCTAATACCCCAAACATAATAGAAAGGAAAGAGACAGATGGGGCCCTTAGCTTAGTCAGTCACCCCTTGCCCCACAGACTGGGGCTTATTTACTAACAAATCTGTGCATAAGGGGTATCTAATCGATGTAGGGGGCATAGCTGGACAAATGGATAATGTCTCCTTCCCTGCAAAGGCTAAAGATAGAAGAGCCCACGTAGGGGAATATAAGAAGCTGCTAATAACTGCATTGATTACAGCTGATAATGAAGCAACTCTCCCCATGGAATATTCCATTTCTCTATCATCAACATATCATACTGTATATGAATATACCTATGCAGGGCCAATGCGGCAACACAATTCCCCTAAACTCCCCATAGAACTATCCGGGCCAATGCGTCAACACAATTCCCCTAAACTCCCCATAGAACTATCCGGGCCAATGCGTCAACACAATTCCCCTAAACTCTCCATAGAACTATCCGGGCCAATGCGTCAACACAATTCCCCTAAACTCTCCATAGAACTATCCGGGCCAATGCGTCAACACAATTCCCCTAAACTCTCCATAGAACTATCCGGGCCAATGCGTCAACACAATTCCCCTAAACTCTCCATAGAACTATCCGGGCCAATGCATCAACACAATTCCCCTAAACTCTTCACAGAACTATCCAGAAGTTCAGCTTCTCTTGGTACTAAAATCAGCTTTTAGGGTTAAGCTGTGGCTGAAACCAATGATTAGTACAATGGTGTGAATAACCTGAATGCTATAAATGCTGTCATCACTGATTTTTACACCGGGCAGAATACACAGTCACCAACCCATTTCAGAGTGACATTTACAGGCCATGGGCAGAAAGCTCTGTGCCCTGTCACTGGCAAGTGAATACCCTAGTATCCTATTCCCTCATTTATTGGCTCCCCTTATTATTAACTGCTCACCCACTCCCAGATAAGCTGCAGGGGTCTGCGCCTCCATCTTGCCCTACTGTCTCCATCTTGCCCTACTGTCTCCATCTTGCCCTACTGTCTCCATCTTGCCCCTACTGTCTCCATCTTGCCCCTACTGTCTCCATCTTGCCCCTACCGTCTCCATCTTGCCCCTACCGTCTCCATCTTGCCCCTACCGTCTCCATCTTGCCCCTACCGTCTCCATCTTGCCCTACCGTCTCCATCTTGCCCTACCGTCTCCATCTTGCCCTACCGTCTCCATCTTGCCCTACCGCCTCCTTCTTGTCCTACTGTCTCCATCTTGCCCTACTGTCTCCATCTTGCCCTACTGTCTCCATCTTGCCCTACTGTCTCCATCTTGCCCTACTGTCTCCATCTTGCCCTACTGTCTCCATCTTGCCCTACTGTCTCCATCTTGCCCTACTGTCTCCATCTTGCCCTACTGTCTCCATCTTGCCCTACCGTCTCCATCTTGTCCTACTGTCTCCATCTTGCACTACTGTCTCCATCTTGCCCTACTCTCACTACCTTGTCCTACTATCTTCATCTTTCCCTACTGTTTCCATCTTGCGTGTTTCCATCACCTGTGATGCAGCTGTACAGTAGATAGGGGAGAGAAACTATGGATTTTTAACCCTTAAAATATCTGGCTATTGTGTGAATCGGCTACATTTCCACTTTGGGATAGGGCAGTTTGGAACTAAGTGCTCTATAAGGAACCAGAGGGTGTAATAATGAGAATTCCTTTACCAAATTAATATATTCTCCCAGTAGATTCATCAAAATAGTGAAGATCAAATGTCTTCCTGACCCAGAAGGGCACTAACTAAATCCTATTGGGTATAGCACTGCTTACTACTCTAAACTCCCCAAGTGGCCCAGTCCTCACCTTAACAAATACTGACTGGAACCCCAGGCTGCTGCTCCTCTTCATCAAAAAACATCCCATGGTACTTTTTGCTCAGCAACCAGCTAATTGTGAGTGACAGTTGCCTTTCTATGGCTGTCAGAGAAGGTCAGGCAAATAAATATCATCAATCAAAGTGAAATGTGTGTTTTACTGAGCCCTGGCTAAACGAATGATTTGCTTCCAAGCAACATGAACCTTTTTTACTTCTATGAATCAATGGCTGGATGTATGTTTTCTGCCAAGCGCTCTTTGGATTGACATTAAATAAAGGTGACATTTTTGTGACATGATATAGTGGTTCTATGGGCATGTCATTGGCAATCTATTATCAGCTGTAACATGTGATTGGTTGTAGATATCCTGGGGGCCTATTGCTGCCCCCCCATTTCTATTTCCCTCTTCTCAACTCTTGTTCGCTCTTCCATTTTTCCTCCATCTCCCCTGCTCTCACACTTTTGGGCACCATTTATATAGGTTCTTTTTGTGTATAATCTTTAAGTCCAGTGCATTACACTCATTTATTGTACTCTCCTAGGGCAACCCCTGCTACCCAGTGTCGGACTGGGGCTGCAACTTGAAGGGTCCCCCTGACAATCTCCAGCCCCCCCCCCAAACAGGGGAGCGGGCCTGGGTTAGCAGGAGCCCACCAGGTTTTCTTCCAGTGTCCCACCGGTCTAGTATGACCCTGCCCCAACCATGTATGCTGCAGTCCTATTCCCTTATTCCAAGCTCTAAGCTCCCCAAAGTAAGCACTGATATTCAGGGCCCTATCTACTACTTCTACTGCCTCCAGTCTTTACAGCGGAAATAAAGAACAATATGGATAGCTAATATGGCTGGTTTTAAACAGGGCCCACCAGGGCTGCCCCCTAGTCTGACCCTGAGGGTGTATCTTAAACTATGTTATTTTCTATCTTTCTTTCTTGGGGGCTTATTTCAATACTCTGTAATGGATGTATTGTTGTATTGACAATAAAGTTCTCTTGATCCTTTCGTCTACTTGGGGCATCTTCAGATCTTCACTGCCTAAAAGCTGTAGGTGCCTTGTGCTGGTACAGAACCCCAAAACATAAACTTTGATAAAATTTAGTTCTCCTTTAAAGCACAGTTATCTGTTCGGCTACATATGATGTTCTCTTGCTCACTGGTGTAAAAATGGTGCTTAAAATCAAGGACTTTTGTCCGCCATGTGAACTCACCTTAAACACTCTGCATCTGACTGAGGCTTCTGGCTGGCCAAGAGCTTTTCTGCTTTCAGTCTCTCTGTGGTCTCAACGGCTTCACAGAGCTTGTCTTCAACATCTGGTTGAAAGTGTAGCCATAGCAAGAAAACCCATTGGATCACAAACACATACGTTACTGAACTTTCCAATAGAGAACCAATTATAGAAAGGAGCAGGTACCTTTCAGAGTGTTTTGTAGTTGCGCCAGATTATCGCTGAGTGTCTTCTTCTGAACTTGTAGAGCCTTTACATGGAAACTTTCATGTTTCAAGGATTCTATTTCTGAAAAAAAAATCATCATCATGGAACAAAACTGGCAAAACCAAATTAACAGAATTTGTTTGTGAATTTAAATCAAGTGACTTTTAGATCATCAACAAGATAATACTAAGAGGGTGATTTATCCACGGCCGTGCTTTAGGGCTCTGGCACACGGGGGAGATTAGTCGCCCGCGATTTAACTCCCTGTTCGCGGGCGACTAATCTCCCCCACTAATCTGCCTACCCCTGCCATCCCACCAGCGAACATGTAAGTCGCCGGCGGGATGGCAGACGCGGCGGGGCGATTTGCGCGAAATCGCGCCGCCGCGTCTGCCATCCCGCCGGCGACTTACATGTTCGCCGGTGGGATGGCAGGGGTAGGCA
This sequence comes from Xenopus tropicalis, assembly GCF_000004195.4. Lineage (NCBI taxonomy): Eukaryota > Metazoa > Chordata > Amphibia > Anura > Pipidae > Xenopus > Xenopus tropicalis. Next base: position 4,853,782 of record NC_030683.2, on the reverse strand, counting down.
ACTCGGGGAGATTAGTCGCCCGCGAACAGGGAGTTAAATCGCGGGCGACTAATCTCCCCCGTGTGCCAGAGCCCTAAAAAAACTCCAATTTGAGTTATGCTTTGAAAACTCAAATGTTTTGGTTTGGTAAGTGCAAAAAATCCGAAAACTGGAAAGTAAAAATGCGCCAAGGTTTTAGAGCTCGTAAACTTGAAAAATTCAAGATGTTCGAGTTTTTAATTAGAACGAGTTTTCCTTATAAATAATAAATAAATAATAAAAATAAGCGACTCTTTGGTATGCAAGGTTTTTCAATGTAGCCAATTGCATTTGCAGTCTGTTGGCACGACGGGCAAGTACTATAATTGCGTGCAAAAGTGGGGGTGAGGTGCAGCCAACAGGATTATCTATTTGGAAAGATAAAATATCACAAACCACCCAAAGGACTGCACACAGGACATGCCACCTTATAACGGTGAAGACACACTGAGCTACTAGTAGCAGCTACTTTTTCATGGCTACTTAGCTCCAGAAAATCCCCTGCCATAGACAATACTGAGAATTCCCTCTGCTAAAACTCACGTAGAGACAATTATCAGTAAATGATCAGCATTGTCTGTTTTAGTAGCCGTGACAAGTAGCTGCTACTAGTAGCTCTGTGTGGCTTCACCCCAAGGGCAGTGACAGACGGGGAAATAAGTCGCCCGTGACAAATCTTCGTTGCCGCGGGCGACTTCTCTCCCCGAAATGCCATCCCACAGGCGAGAATGTAAATCGCCGGTGGGATGACATACGCGACGCTATGATTTCCGGAAGTCGCCCGAAGTTGCCTTGAGAGGAAACTAAGAGTGAAGACACACAGAGCTACTAGTAGCAGCTACAGAAACAGACAATGCTGATCATTTACTGATAACTGTCACTATGTGAGTTTTACCAGAGGCAATTCTCAGTATTGTCTATGGCAGGGGATTTTCTGGCATTTAGTAGCTGCGACAAGTAGCTGCTTCTAAGTAGCTCCATGTGTCTTCACCTTAATGGTGAAGACACGGAGCTACTAGTAGCAGCAAGAGAAACAGACAATGTTGATCATTTACTGATAATTGTCTCTATGTGAGTTTTAGCAGAGGCAATTCTCAGTATTGTCTATGGCAGGGGATTTTCTGTCTTTTAGTGGCCGTGACAAACAGCAGCCCATCCAAATCCCAGAAAGACAAGCCATTCCCAAGGTGGCAACTAGGCTGGCAGTCAAGGTGCCCATATTATTTGTAGTACCTACCACTCATTAGTGCCTCTGCCTCCATGTCTAGCTGCTCCATCTCAGCTTTGGCTTGTTCTCTGAGCAGCAGGTCTCTGTTACTTGTCAGCCCATAGTTATTGTTAAACTCCATAACTTCTTTTATGAACTTTTCCTCTTCTTCAGCCATTTCCTTCTTTATCCCTTCCTAATGAAAGGAAACAAAGCCCAAAAATGGATCCTTGACATATTATAATAAAACCAGCTATCGGTTTAATCTGATATATACTGACTGATGCCTTATGCCTAATAAGTTGCCGTAAAGGGGTAGTTCACCTTCAAGTTAACATTTATTATGTTATAGAATCGCCAGTTCTAAGCAACTTTTTAATTGGTCTTCATTATTTATAGTTTTCAAATTATTTGCCTTCTTCTTCAAACACTTTGCAGCTTTTAAATGGGGGTCACTGACAACGGCAGCCAAAAAACTGTGAGGCTCCAGTTTCATTGTTATTGTTGCTTTACATTATTTATTTTTTTATTCAAGTCCACTCCTGTTCATATATCAGTCTTTCATTCAAACCACTCCCTGGTTGCTAAGGTAATTTGGATCCTAGCAACTAAATAGCTGCTGAAACTCCAAATGCGAGAGCTGATGAACAAAAAACGAAATTATTAAAAAAATAATGAAGACCAATTGCAAATTGTCTCAGAATATTACTCTCTATCTACATCATACTAATAGTAAACTTAAAGGTGAACAACCCCTTTATGAAGTCCCTTTTTAGTCAAGAGGTACCCGTAGAGCTTTTGACATACATGCATGGTTAAAAGTTTCTCTTTCTCTTTCAGCAGATCTTCCTTTTGAGATTCTAATACATCCCGGTGCTTCTTCAAAAGGAGTCGCTCGCATTGTTTCTCGGCAAGAAGCTGAACCTGAAAGCAAAGGAGATAAAATGGGAGAGGGAGCGGGCAACTGGGGCAAGTTGGTATCAGTATAGAGACAAATGTCCTCGGTTGAACAAAAAGGATGGAGCAGGCTTAAAGGGACAGTACATAATGTAATGTTGCACGGCTTTGGTGCCTTGGTGCCTATGTGGCATCTTACAGCAGCCCTCCCTGGCATTTCCAGTACCCAGAGGCACAAACAGCCCCCCAGCCCAATAAATAGTGACTGTCTGTGGCACCTTACAGTCCCCCTGGCATTTCCAGTACCCAGAGGCACAAACACCCCCCCAGCCCAATAAATAGTGACTGTCTGTGGAACCTTACAGCCCCCCTGGCATTCCCAGTACCCAGAGGCACAAACAGCCCCCCCAGCCCAATAAATAGTGGCTGTCTGTGGAACCTTACAGCCCCCCTGGCATTCCAGTACCCAGAGGCACAAACAGCCCCCCAGCCCAATAAATAGTGACTGTCTGTGGCACCTTACAGCCCCCCTGGCATTCCAGTACCCAGAGGCACAAACAGCCCCCAGCCCAATAAATAGTGACTGTTTGTGGCACCTTACAGCCCCCCTGGCATTCCCAGTACCCAAAGGCACAAACAGCCCCCCCAGCCCAATAAATAGTGACTGTCTGTGGCACCTTACAGCCCCCCTGGCATTCCCAGTACCCAGAGGCACAAACAGCCCCCCAGCCCAATAAATAGTGACTGTCTGTGGCACCTTACAGCCCCCCTGGCATTCCCAGTACCCAGAGGCACAAACAGCCCCCCCAGCCCAATAAATAGTGACTGTTTGTGGCACCTTACAGCCCCCCTGGCATTCCCAGTTCCCAAAGGCACAAACAGCCCCCCCAGCCCAATAAATAGTGACTGTCTGTGGCACCTTACAGCCCCCCTGGCATTCCCAGTACCCAGAGGCACAAACAGCCCCCCCAGCCCAATAAATAGTGACTGTCTGTGGCACCTTACAGCCCCCTGGCATTCCCAGTACCCAGAGGCACAAACAGCCCCCCCCCCCAGCCCAATAAATAGTGACTGTCTGTGGCACCTTACAGCCCCCTGGCATTCCAGTACCCAGAGGAAAAAACAGCCCCCCAGCCCAAGAAATAGTGACTGTCTGTGGCACCTTACAGCCCCCCTGGCATTTCCAGTACCCAGAGGCACAAACAGCCCCCCCCCCAGCCCAATAAATAGTGACTGTCTGTGGCACCTTACAGCCCCCCTGGCATTCCCAGTACCCAGAGGCACAAACAGCCCCCCCCCCAGCCCAATAAATAGTGACTGTCTGTGGCACCTTACAGCCCCCCTGGCATTCCAGTACCCAGAGGCACAAACAGCCCCCCCAGCCCAATAAATAGTGACTGTCTGTGGCACCTTACAGCCCCCCTGGCATTCCCAGTACCCAGAGGCACAAACAGCCCCCCCAGCCCAATAAATAGTGACTGTCTGTGGCACCTTACAGCCCCCCTGGCATTCCCAGTACCCAGAGGCACAAACAGCCCCCAGCCCAATAAATATTGACTGTCTGTGGTACCTTACAGCCCCCCTGGCATTCCCAGTACCCAGAGGCACAAACAGCCCCCCCAGCCCAATAAATAGTGACTGTCTGTGGCACCTTACAGCCCCCCTGGCATTCCCAGTACCCAGAGGCACAAACAGCCCCCCAGCCCAATAAATAGTGACTGTCTGTGGCACCTTACAGCCCCCCTGGCATTCCCAGTACCCAGAGGCACAAACAGCCCCCCCAGCCCAATAGTGACTGTCTATGGAATCTTACAGCAGCCCCCCTGGCATTTGCCCAAACCCACAGATTGCCAGTCCGGGCTGGTCATACACATATGTAGCCTGGGTGCCCTATTCCTAAGCTCCATAGCAACTTAAGAACCTCCAGCTGCCGGCCACCTATTGCCCATGGCTGCCATATGAAAACCGGCACATTAGGGCGACATTTCTACATATTGCCGCATCATAAATGCAGCAAATTAGCCAACTATGATATTGCAGCAGAGTCATTTAGCTGACGGGTAAGAACAAGCAGTAATTAATAAAATCTATATTTACATATGAGGTCAGCGAATACATTGTTATCTGAGAGAGGCCGCGGCTCGGAGATTGGATTTCATGCACCACTCATTCTGGGTTAAAACTTATTTTATTTGCCGATATCTGAGAGAAAGGCACCTTGTAGCTTCCAGTCACAGGTTGGTCTGTTCTTCTTAGCACCAGAGCTAACACTTCATTTGAGGGGATTGAGGGGAAATGCAGTAAGAGTAGAAACACTTTCTAGGGCACACGTGTATCGGTCAGAAATAATGACCACTTACTGTCTGACCCAAACTGCCCCCATCCCTTGGGCTATTAGAGGATGATGGGAACAGTAAGTATATTTATATTATTAAGAAAGAAACAGGTCTCACAACTGGGCCTTGAAACAGAATGTTTTTGGTGTGTTAGCCCAAAGGCATGGACCCCATTTGTTATAACTGCCAGTACACAAGCCCCACCCATTTATAAAATATTTGTGATTATTTAGTCTGTATGTGCCCCTTACCTTCCCCTCTGTCTGGGCAGGGTCCCTCTGTGTCTCCCCATTCTGTATGTGCCCCTCACCTTCCCCTCTGTCTGGGCAGGGTCCCTCTGTGTCTCCCCATTCTGTATGTGCCCCTCACCTTCCCCTCTGTCTGGGCAGGGTCCCTCTGTGTCTCCCCATTCTGTATGTGCCCCTCACCTTCCCCTCTGTCTGGGCAGGGTCCCTCTGTGGCTCCCCATTCTGTATGTGCCCCTCACCTTCCCCTCTGTCTGGGCAGGGTCCCTCTGTGTCTCCCCATTCTGTATGTGCCCCTCACCTTCCCCTCTGTCTGGGCAGGGTCCCTCTGTGTCTCCCCATTCTGTATGTGCCCCTCACCTTCCCCTCTGTCTGGGCAGGGTCCCTCTGTGTCTCCCCATTCTGTATGTGCCCCTCACCTTCCCCTCTGTCTGGGCAGGGTCCCTCTGTGGCTCCCCATTCTGTATGTGCCCCTCACCTTCCCCTCTGTCTGGGCAGGGTCCCTCTGTGGTTCCCCATTCTGTATGTGCCCCTCACCTTCCCCTCTGTCTGGGCAGGGTCCCTCTGTGGCTCCCCATTCTGTATGTGCCCCTCACCTTCCCCTCTGTCTGGGCAGGGTCCCTCTGTGTCTCCCCATTCTGTATGTGCCCCTCACCTTCCCCTCTGTCTGGGCAGGGTCCCTCTGTGTCTCCCCATTCTGTATGTGCCCCTCACCTTCCCCTCTGTCTGGGCAGGGTCCCTCTGTGGCTCCCCATTCTGTATGTGCCCCCCCCCCCCATCTGGGCAGGGTCCATTTGTATTAAGTAACTTTCTAATGGTTTAAAAACAAACAGAACAAGATGTGCTACACTCTGTCCCGCAGGCAAGAATGCTGGCCCATATTCCCAATAGGTACCAGAGGTACCAATAAGATACAATTAGGCAGAAGAAAGCAAGATAAACAGCCATAAAAGCCAGACCCCAGTTAGTGTGCAGTTATCAGTGAGTGATGCAGATACCAATCAGTGATAATTACAGAGGGAAATGGATAAAACGCCATAAAACAAGAGGAGTGCAGACAGGAGTGGGTGTTAAGTGGGTGAGAATGGTCACAGGCATTCCTGGAAGTCATTTAGGGACTGATTCCCTGATCAGATCACTACAAAAAGGTGTTAAACTGTCAGAGGGATTCTGGGAGTTGTACTATAATAACAATTAGAAGGTCATACATTTGCCAACACTGATGTATAAGGTGAAAATATCTGAAACACTAAATCCCTGCAGGGAAGCAACAGGAACTTGTACTTCAGAACAGATTAGAGAGACCTGCAGCAAAGGAAAGCATGGGAGGCAGATGCAAAGTGCTAAAGAATTGGAAATGTTGCCCATTGTGTGCAATTTGCACCTATTGTTCCACTTTGCAAATCAGCCTTATAATACATTATCCCTTATAATACATGAGTGATACTCAGAGTTCCCTGTATAACTCAGCCTGCAGCCTTGTGCCTTTATATGGGGGGCACAGAACCCCTCAGTGACTGCTAATATCCTTATCATTTACAGTAGGGGGTACATTATCCCTTATAATACATGAGTGATACTCAGAGTTCCCTGTATAACTCAGCCTGCAGCCTTGTGCCTTTATATGGGGGGCACAGAACCCCTCAGTGACTGCTAATATCCTTATCATTTACAGTAGGGGGTACATTATCCCTTATAATACATGAGTGATACTCAGAGTTCCCTGTATAACTCAGCCTGCAGCCTTGTGCCTTTATATGGGGGGCACAGAACCCCTCAGTGACTGCTAATATCCTTATCATTTACAGTAGGGGGTACATTATCCCTTATAATACATGAGTGATACTCAGAGTTCCCTGTATAACTCAGCCTGCAGCCTTGTGCCTTTATATGGGCACAGAACCCCTCAGTGACTGCTAATATCCTTATCATTTACAGTAGGGGGTACATTATCCCTTATAATACATGAGTGATACTCAGAGTTCCCTGTATAACTCAGCCTGCAGCCTTGTGCCTTTATATGGGGGGCACAGAACCCCTCAGTGACTGCTAATATCCTTATCATTTACAGTAGGGGGTACATTATCCCTTATAATACATGAGTGATACTCAGAGTTCCCTGTATAACTCAGCCTGCAGCCTTGTGCCTTTATATGGGGGACACAGAACCCCTCAGTGACTGCTAATATCCTTATCATTTACAGTAGGGGGTACATTATCCCATATAACACATGAGTGATACACATTGGAAATAAAATCGTGTGAATAATACCTTGGTCTCCAGCGTTGCCTTTGCCTCTTCAAGCCTCCCTGTGAGACTTCTTACTTTTTCCTGACACCTGTGAATTTCTGATTTCACTAAAATAAAATAATAATAATCAGATTTTCAATAATATAAAGTTCGGTGACACATGACAGTGGGGACCCACAGGGGATACAGTGGCCTTGGTTTAGTTTCCATACACTCAGCGCTCATGTCGGCTCCCATGGGCAAAGGCAATTAACCCTTGCACACAACTTACTGTATAGTTAATTCAGACTTTAGTTCTCAGTAGGTTTCTGGTGCTGTTCAACAACAACTGAAGGCCCACAGGACTGGCACCACGGGTATAAAGTGCCACCATGACCATTGTGCCCAGTTGTGGTTGACGCCATAGCTCTCCAATAAAAAGCTATCTATTTCTGGTTATGTTTATGCACTTAAAGGAAAACTAAACCCTAAAAATGAATATAACAAAAATGCCACATTTTGTCACAGGGGGTCACCATCTTGGAAAGTGTCTGCGACACTGCACATGCTCAGTGGGCTCTGAGCAACTGTCGAAAAGCTGAGCACTGGCTTTTGAGCTGCCACGCAGTAATAATTAATTGTACTAATTACTAATCAGCTTCATATTGTGACATTTATATACAGTATATTGTGAGCCGCCCCTAAGCAGCACAGAGGACGTGTTGGGAATCAGCAAAAAGAAGATGGGGGGCTACTGGGGGCATCTTTGGGGGCACAGATCTTTACCGCTAAAGGGCAGTGGTTGCCTTGGGCTGGTACAGAATCCTGAAACATGATATACAACATTTCTATTTATTTAGGCTTTAGTTCTCCTTTAACCTGAAAAGCCCAAAATCGTATCCACTTCCTGGTTAGCCCCACCCCTTGATTTGGAAGTGTTGCACCTACATCTTGCCTATTGGGAGGCAACACCATCCTGCCCTGTCACCCTAGTAACCACCTTGAAATGCTGGGAGCGCTAAAAGAGGCACCTATAAGGTGAATACGAAATGTCTGATCTCCACACAGTAGTTACACAGGGGCGGCAGGACTGTAATAGGAGCAGTCTCTCCGGGGAGTTTCAGCCATTCCCTGGCCTTCCAATATGTTGGCTGCAGTGCTCCGTGCTGAGTAGCTTTTTTGTTTAGGTGCATATAAGGTTACCACCTGGCCGCCCCATCTGCCCCTTTCCCCACCCCATAGCCTCATCACCCCACCCTGCCGGTAAATTTGTAATATTCTATAAATCCCTTCCTTTCCTCACCGGCTCCACTGCCCCATTACCCTTATAAGAACAGGCCCAACCCCACTCCGCCCCTTTCCCCACTCCGCCCCTTTCCCCACCCCATCTGCCCCTTTCCCCACCCCATCTGCCCCTTTCCCCACCCCATCTGCCCCTTTCCCCACCCCATCTGCCCCTTTCCCCACCCCATGGCCTCATCACCCGCCCTGCCCGGTAAATTTGTAATATTTTATAAATCCCTCTCTTTTCTCAACGGCTCCACTGCCCGATTACCCTTATAAGAACAGGCCCAACCCCACTCATTTCCCTGCTCCACCCACCCATTTCCCCACGCCATCTGCCCATTTCCCCACCCCATGTCTTTATTGACCCCCTGCTGGTAAATTTTTAATATTTTATAAATCCCTCTCTTTTCTCAACGGCTCCACTACCCTTATAAGAACATGCCCAACCCCACTCCGCCCATTTCCCCAACCCATCTGCCCCTTTCCCCACCCCATGGCCTCATCACCCCGCCCTGCCGGTAAATTTGTAATATTCTATAAATCCCTTTCTTACCCCACTGGCTCCACTGCCCCATTACCTTTATAAGAACAGGCCCAACCCCACTCCGCCCATTTCCTCACCCCATCTGCCCCTTTCCCCACCCCATGGCCTCATCACCCGCCCTGCCGGTAAATTTGTAATATTTTATAAATCCCTCTCTTTTCTCAACGGCTCCACTGCCCGATTACCCTTATAAGAACAGGCCCAACCCCACTCCACCCATTTCCCTGCTCCACCCACCCATTTCCCCACGCCATCTGCCCATTTCCCCACCCCATGTCTTTATTGACCCCCTGCTGGTAAATTTTTAATATTTTATAAATCCCTCTCTTTTCTCAACGGCTCCACTACCCTTATAAGAACATGCCCAACCCCACTCCGCCCATTTCCCTGCTCCACCCTATTCTGAGTTTCCCCTGAGACCCCTCTCCCTGGGCCTGTATGGAGCTGGGCACAGCCACTGTGGGCAATATGTGCCAGATAGCAGAACTCACCAGGCACTTGGAATCCACAAAGGTTCTTTATTTGTTGTGGGTGAACAAACGTTGGATTGGATAAACAAATGCCGGAGGTCAAAAGGAATATTGCTTTCCCAACCCCTGGAGTAGCTCCTCACACATGGAAAGCAGGAACATAAATGGCATGATGGGAGGAACTGACATCACATATAAGGAAGGGGATGGGAGGGTCTACAGACTTAGAAGTAAACAACTTGCAATATGACCTTGGTCCTAGGTGGCAGTATAACGATGTATATTCATATAAACCATTAAAGGGAAACGAAAGGTAAAGTCACTTGGGGGTGCCAAAATGTTAGGCACCCCCAAGTGACTTTAACCGCTTACCTCGTACCCCGGGCTGGTGCCCCTGTTGGGAGAAAACAGCACCAGCCCGGGGCACCTGGAGCGGATCGTTTCCGTGTTCTGGCTTCCTTTTCCGGAATGCCAGCGGTGGGCGCATGCGCAGTAGAGTGAAAAGCCGACTTTAATGTTTAAGTTCGGCTTTTCACTCTACTGCGCATGCGCGCGCAGCGAAACAGAAGGAAGGAAGCGCCGGCAGCTACCCCGGGCTGGTGCTGTTCCCTCCTCACAGGGGCACCAGCCCGGGGTAAAAGGTAGGTGGTCAAAGTCACTTGGGGGTGCCTAACATTTTGGCACCCCCAAGTGACTTTGGCTTTCTTTTTCCTTTAACTTTAAACATAATACACAAATATTAACTGCCCACCCATTTCCCCACCACAGCCCATTTCCCCTGCCCAATCTGTCCATTTCCCCACCCTATTATCGTCATCACTGCACCCCAAGTGCCCTCATTGATTGCCCCACCCGAAGGCCCGGGATAAAACAGTTGATGTTAGGCAGCCATGTTGGGCATGTATCTACACATAATAACTAACTTTGCACCGTGCAATCTTTGTGACGCTTATGGAGGTCTCAGCTGGTTTAATAAGCAGCTGAAGTACAGGTACAGGACCTGTTATCCAGAATGTTTGGGACCTGGGGTTTTCTGGATAAGGGATCTTTCCGTTATTTGGATCTCCATAACTTAAGTCTGCTAAAAATAATTTAAATATTGAATAAACCCAATAGGGCTGTTCTGCCCCCAATAAGGGGTAATTATATCTTAGTTGGGATCAAGTACAGGTACTGTTTTATTATTACAGAGAAAAGGGAATCATTTAACCATTAAATAAACCCAATAGGGCTGTTCTGCCCCAATAAGGGGTAATTATATCTTAGTTGGGATCAAGTACAGGTACTGTTTTATTATTACAAAGAAAAGGGAATCATTTAACCATTAAATAAACCCAATAGGGCTGTTCTGCCCCAATAAGGGGCAATTATATCTTAGTTGGGATCAAGTACAGGTACTGTTTTATTATTACAGAGAAAAGGGAATCATTTAACCATTAAATAAACCCAATAGGGCTGTTCTGCCCCCAATAAGGGGTAATTATATCTTAGTTGGGATCAAGTACAGGTACTGTTTTATTATTACAGAGAAAAAGGAAATCATTTTTAAAAATTAGAATTGGCCTTTAGAAGATGGCTTTTCCATAATTCGGAACCTTATGGATAATGGATTTCCAGATAAGGGATCCCATACCTGTACCAAATGTAGCACCACCAATGCACGGACTCATTACAGCTATACACAGAGACTTATGAATTACTGGAAATTGCTGAACATGAATTTAAAAGGTGGAAATACACCAGCCCTCCTATAGTTTGAAACGTTTGCCCTTTTGGCGTTGGTTAATGTTTACAGGCCAGGCTGATAAAATACCAGACAGGTGGCAACATTACCCACTATTACAACAGAATTACCACCACTTCCCCTTTAAACCAGACATGGGGGTTATGTAATAAAAGGTGCTAAGTTGCCCAGGAGCAATAACCCATAGCAACCAAACAGCAAGAAGAAATTACTGGTCACCTGTTTTATTGGTTGCTATGGGTTACTGCTCCTGGGCAAACTTGGTGGCTTTTATTACATGTGGGGGATAATAGTATATATTTACCTTGCATGGCTTGATAACAGTTATACTTTATAGGGGTGGATATTGTAATATCAGAGGTAATATTCACCCTCTCGTAGGTGTCGGTTCATCTCAGAGGCCTGCTGTTCTGTCAGCAAAATGTACTGGAGCAGGGAATCCAGACTCATTGTGATGTCTCCCTATATCTCCTGCCTCTCCTTATAGACTAATGTTCCTCTTCACTGCAACAAAATGTCTGACAGGATTCAGGCCTGGGCCCTCCCACTGGCTTAGCTAGGCCTCGTTGCCAGGGCAACACACAGGAAACAACAAAACTGCAGGGAAACTGCATATATATATATATATATATTTATTGATATAGCATGAATACTTTCACAAAAGAATCAAAAGTTTGTTCTCCCAGTGAATAAATATATAATAGATATTCACTCCTCAGTCAGGAATGGGAGAATGCAACTGTTTGTTTCTTGAGGGGGCTGGGAAATAACTTTAATATTGACATATATGGGGTATGTATAGTGTGTATATACAGGTCCTTTTCAAAAAATTAGCATATTGTGATAAAGTTCATTATTTTCTGTAATGTACTGATAAACATTAGACTTTTATATATTTCAGATTCATTACACACAACTGAAGTAGTTCAAGCCTTTTCTTGTTTTAATATTGATGATTGTGGCATACAGCTCATGAAAACCCAAAATTCCTATCTCAAAAAATTAGCATATTTCATCCGCCCAATAAAAGAAAAGTGTTTTTAATACAAAAAAAGTCAACCTTCAAATAATTATGTTCAGTTATGCACTCAATACTTGGTCGGGAATCCTTTTGCAGAAATGACTGCTTCAATGTGGCGTGGCATGGAGGCAATCAGCCTGTGGCACTGCTCAGGTGTTATGGAGGCCCAGGATGCTTCAATAGCGGCCTTAAGCTCATCCAGAGTGTTGGGTCTTGTGTCTCTCAACTTTCTCTTCACAATATCCCACAGATTCTCTATGGGGTTCAGGTCAGGAGAGTTGGCAGGCCAATTGAGCACAGTAATACCATGGTCAGTAAACCATTTACCAGTGGTTTTGGCACTGTGAGCAGGTGCCAGGTCATGCTGAAAAATGAAATCTTCATCTCCATAAAGCTTTTCAGCAGATGGAAGCATGAAGTGCTCCAAAATCTCCTGATAGCTAGCTGCATTGACCCTGCCCTTGATAAAACACAGTGGACCAACACCAGCAGCTGACATGGCACCCCAGACCATCACTGACTGTGGGTACTTGACACTGGACTTCAGGCATTTTGGCATTTCCCTCTCCCCAGTCTTCCTCCAGACTCTGGCACCTTGATTTCCGAATGACATACTTTGGACCACTGAGCAACAGTCCAGTGCTGCTTCTCTGTAGCCCAGGTCAGGCGCTTCTGCCGCTGTTTCTGGTTCAAAAGTGGCTTGACCTGGGGAATGCAGCACCTGTAGCCCATTTCCTGCACGCGCCTGTACACGGTGGCTCTGGATGTTTCTACTCCAGACTCAGTCCACTGCTTCCGCAGGTCCCCCAAGGTCAGGAATCGGTCCTTCTCCACAATCTTCCTCAGGGCCCAGTCACCTCTTCTCATTGTGCAGCGTTTTCTGCCACACTTTTTCCTTCCCACAGACTTCCCACTGAGGTGCCTTGATACAGCACTCTGGGAACAGCCTATTTGTTCAGAAATTTCTTTCTGTGTCTTACCCTCTTGCTTGAGGGTGTCAATGATGGCCTTCTGGACAGCAGTCAGGTCGGCAGTCTTACCCATGATTGCGGTTTTGAGTAATGAACCAGGCTGGGAGTTTTTAAAAGCCTCAGGAATCTTTTGCAGGTTTTTAGAATTAATTTGTTGATTCAGATGATTAGGTTAATAGCTCGTTTAGAGAACCTTTTCATGATATGCTAATTTTTTGAGATAGGAATTTTGGGTTTTCATGAGCTGTATGCCACAATCATCAATATTAAAACAAGAAAAGGCTTGAACTACTTCAGTTGTGTGTAATGAATCTAAAATATATGAAAGTCTAATGTTTATCAGTACATTACAGAAAATAATGAACTTTATCACAATATGCTAATTTTTTGAAAAGGACCTGTATATATATATATATATACATACAGGTATATGACTCGTTATCCAGAATGCTCGGGATCAAGGGTATTCCGGATAAGGGGTCTTTCCATAATTTGGATCTCCATACCTTAAGTCTACTAAAAAATTAATAAACCATTAATTAAACCCAATAGGATTTTTTTTGCATCAAATAAGGATTATTTATATCTTAGTTGGGATCAAGTACAGGTACTGTTTTATTATTACAGAGAAAAGGGAATCATTTAACCATGAAATAAACCCAATAGGGCTGTTCTGCCCCCAATAAGGGGTAATTATATCTTAGTTGGGATCAAGTACAGGTACTGTTTTATTATTACAGAGAAAAGGGAATCATTTAACCATTAAATAAACCCAATAGGGCTGTTCTGCCCCAATAAGGGGTAATTATATCTTAGTTGGGATCAAGTACAGGTACTGTTTTATTATTACAGAGAAAAGGGAATCATTTAACCATTAAATAAACCCAATAGGGCTGTTCTGCCCCAATAAGGGGTAATTATATCTTAGTTGGGATCAAGTACAGGTACTGTTTTATTATTACAGAGAAAAGGGAATCATTTAACCATTAAATAAACCCAATAGGGCTGTTCTGCCCCAATAAGGGGTAATTATATCTTAGTTGGGATCAAGTACAGGTACTGTTTTATTATTAAAGAGAAAAGGGAATCATTTTTAAAAATTAGAATTGGCCTTTAGCATACCTCCCAACATTTGAAAAATTAAAAGAGGGCCAAAAAGATAAAAAAACATTTGACCAGGCCCCCTTTTGTGGCCACGCCCCAATTACCACACCCCATTTAAAAAAAATACTCCTTTTATATAGATCAAATGGCGGGTGCAGACGAAAATGTGCTATTCCCTCATACTGAACGACCTAAGGAAAACAATATAGCAACTCCTACATATAAATACAAATATAGAGAGAAGGCAGTCAGTTATAAGTGAGTTATAACTAAGTACCAGTTTTGCCCCCCCATACACAGTACCCCCATACAGAGTAGCCCCCAATACACAGTAGCCCCAATACACAGTAGTCTCCCATACACAGTAGCCCCCAATACACAGTAGTCTCCCATACACAGTAGCCCCCAATACACAGTAGTCTCCCATACACAGTAGCCCCCAATACACAGTAGTCTCCCATACACAGTAGTCTTCCATACACAGTAGCCCCCAATACACAGTAGCCTCCCATACACAGTAGCCCCCAATACACAGTAGTATCCCATACACAGTAGCCCACAATACACATTAGCCCACAATACACAGTGCCCACAATACACAGTGCCCCCTATACACAGTAGTCTCCCATACACAGTAGCCCACAATACACAGTGCCCCCTATACACAGTAGTCTCCCATACACAGTAGCCCACAATACACAGTGCCCCTATACACAGTAGCCCCCAATACACAGTGCCCCCTGTACACAGTAGCCCCCAATACACAATGTCCCCTATACACAGTAGCCCCCAATACACAGTAGCCCCCAATACACAGTAGCCCCCAATACACAGTGCCCCCAATACACAGTAGTCTCCCATACACAGTAGCCCCCAATACACAGTAGCCCCCAATACACAGTAGTCTCCCATACACAGTAGCCCACAATACACAGTGCCCCCAATACACAGTAGCCCCCAATACACAGTAGCCTCCCATACACAGTAGCCCCCAATACACAGTAGCCCCCAATACACAGTAGCCCCCCATACACAGTAGTCTCCCATACACAGTAGCCCACAATACACAGTGCCCCCAATACACAGTAGCCCCCAATACACAGTAGCCTCCCATACACAGTAGCCCCCAATACACAGTAGCCCCCAATACACAGTAGCCCCCCATACACAGTAGTCTCCCATACACAGTAGCCCACAATACACAGTGCCCCCAATACACAGTAGCCCCCAATACACAGTAGCCTCCCATACACAGTAGCCCCCAATACACAGTAGCCCCCAATACACAGTAGCCCCCAATACACAGTAGTCTCCCATACACAGTAGCCCACAATACACAGTGCCCCCAATACACAGTAGCGCCCAATACACAGTAGTCTCCCATACACAGTAGCCCACAATACACAGTAGCCCACAATACACAGTAGTCTCCCATACACAGTAGCCCACAATACACAGTGCCCCCTATACACAGTAGCCCCCAATACACAGTACCCCCTATACACAGTAGCCCACAATACACAGTGCCCCCTATACACAGTTTTCACCCCACCCCGTACCTCCAACCTCCCATAGGCGCTTCGTCGGCTGCTTCGTTATGCCTCTCCTTGCGCTGCGCGACAGGCCCTTTTATAAGGTTGCGCCCCGTGCGTAATGACGTCACACCCACAGGCGCAACCTTATAAAAGGACCTGTCGTGCAGCGCAAGGAGAGGCATAACGAAGCAGCCGACGAAGCGTGAACATCTCCAGCCTGCGGATCCCGCTGTGCTGGATAGTTCCATGAATGTCCCGCAATGCGGGACATTCATGGAACTATCCGGGACAGCGGGACACGCCATAAAAAGCGGGACTGTCCCGCAAAAAGCGGGACAGTTGGGGGGTATGCTTTAGAAGATGGCTTTTCCATAATTCGGAACCTTATGGATAATGGATTTCCAGATAAGGGATCCCATACCTGTACCAAATGTAGCACCACCAATGCACGGACTCATTACAGCTATACACAGAGACTTATGAATTACTGGAAATTGCTGAACATGAATTTAAAAGGTGGAAATACACCAGCCCTCCTATAGTTTGAAACGTTTGCCCTTTTGGCGTTGGTTAATGTTTACAGGCCAGGCTGATAAAATACCAGACAGGTGGCAACATTACCCACTATTACAACAGAATTACCACCACTTCCCCTTTAAACCAGACATGGGGGTTATGTAATAAAAGGTGCTAAGTTGCCCAGGAGCAATAACCCATAGCAACCAAACAGCAAGAAGAAATTACTGATCACCTGTTTTATTGGTTGCTATGGGTTACTGCTCCTGGGCAAACTTGGTGGCTTTTATTACATGTGGGGGATAATAGTATATATTTACCTTGCATGGCTTGATAACAGTTATACTTTATAGGGGTGGAAATTGTAATATCAGAGGTAATATTCACCCTCTCGTAGGTTCATCTCAGAGGCCTGCTGTTCTGTCAGCAAAATGTACTGGAGCAGGGAATCCAGACTCATTGTGATGTCTCCCTATATCTCCTGCCTCTCCTTATAGACTAATGTTCCTCTTCACTGCAACAAAATGTCTGACAGGATTCAGGCCTGGGCCCTCCCACTGGCTTACCTAGGCCTCGTTGCCAGGGCAACACACAGCAAACATCAACAAAACTGCAGGGAAACTGCATATATTGTATATATATATATTTTTTTTTATTGATATAGCATGAATACTTTCACAAAAGAATCAAAAGCTTGTTTTCCCAGTGAATAAATATATAATAGATATTCACTCCTCAGTCAGGAATGGGAGAATGTAACTGTTTGTTTCTTGAGGGAGCTGGGAAAAACTTCCTTCTTCATGTCTATCAATGTCTATCAATAACATTGACATATATGGCGTATGTACAGTGTAAGTATATATATGTCATAATTGCTACCTGCACTGGTGCATTTTTTGACATTGAATAGTTGATGTTGAACTACAACACTGCACCCAGGTCACGGATTTTTGCTTGGTTCGTGCCCTTTGTGCCACATTATATATAGATATATACAAAGACATATGTGTGCGCTGTGATCCCAAACAGTAGCTACTTCGGTTTCCAGTCACATATGATAATGACTTTGTTATATATATATATATATACCGATAAAGGAGCAGCTGAATCCCAGGCACTAAATCTGAGCAGTATTTGTATCATATATAATTCCTAATTGCCTACATTGACATGGCTGGACTGGATTTGATTTAAGGCGCTATTCATTTTCCATATGATGTAGAGCCCTGTAATATCATATCGACGTGTGCATTAAATGCAGAGCAATTTATTTGATATTCACTGCCGTCCTGAGTAAAAGCCGTAGATTGAACGTCCTACTGGAAGGGGCCCTGCCATCGCCCGGCGCTTTATCATTTCCGCCTCAAGGTCACAGTTTGTCTGCAGTCCACAAATTAGTAAGTGGGGTTTTGTGCATCGCTGCCCAGAACGGGGCAACTTCATTCCATGGCTCTGCACCCCCACAAGCCAATACATATACAGTAATATTCAGCATAAGCCCATTAAATGCAATTGAATTGTACAGAAAAAAAAAAAAAAACTTTTAAAAGTAATAGTCCCTTACCCATCCCCTTTTACTGTACTTACATATTTAAATAACCGATCAGTATAATTATACAGGCTGGTCTGATATAAATATTAAGGGATACATTCATAATTCTTTCTTTTGCTTTATTGCCTTTGTTTGCAGTTTCAGCTTTGTCTAATCTGCCATTGTTTTAACCTTCCGAATCCCTCCTATTGTGTTATAATCCTATTACAAGCCCAGCAATCTGTGGCCTGGCACAGGTATAATTACAGCCAGGGGCCCTGCTGCCATGAGATGGGGCATCAGCCCTGAAGTTACCAGCGGTGGCAAAATGCCGCTCCTTGTAACTTAAACAGCTGAAATTCTGCTTTATAAAACGGAATCGACCATGGGGGGTGGTACCGCATAGGCTGCCTCAGGATGGCCGGAATGCCCCTGATTTCAGCAATCAGAATGTCTTTCTCATAGCCTCTATATCATTATACTAAAAAAATGAGACTAGGGGGCACATTTACTAAGACACGAATCTGAACCGAATTGGAAAAATTCCGATTTGAAAACGAACATTTTGCGACTTTTTCGTATTTTTTGCGATTTTTCGGCGTCTTTACGACTTTTTCGTTACCTATACGATTTGTGCGAAAAAACTTGAGTTTTTCGTAGCAATTCCGAAAGTTGCGCAAAATCTGCCGATTTTTTAACGCTACGAAAAATCGCCAGATTTTGCGCAACTTTCGGAATGGCTACGAAAAACTCGCATTTTTTTGCACAAATCGTATTGGTAACGAAAAAGTCGTAAAGACGCCGAAAAAATCGCAAAAAATACGAAAAAGTCGCAAAATACCGATCATTACGAAAAAAACACAATCGGACACATTCAGCCCGTTCGTGGCTTAGTAAATGTGCCCCTAGGTGTTCCCCTGTACTAAGCACAATTAAGTAGGAACAGCTGCCTAAGTTTGCTCATAGCCTGTACAGAGAGATACCATAAAACTATGGCACATAGGGATTCCCCTGTACTAAGCACAATTCAGCAGGAACAGCCCCCTAAGTTTGCTTATAGCCTGTACAAAAAGATACCATAAAACTATGGCACATAGGGATTCCCCTGTACTAAGCACAATTCAGCAGGAACAGCCCCCTAAGTTTGCTCATAGCCTGTACAGAGAGATACCATAAAACTATGGCAGCATAAGGATTCCCCTGTACTAAGCACAATTCAGCAGGAACAGCCCCCTAAGTTTGCTCATAGCCTGTACAGAGAGATACCATAAAACTATGGCACATAGGGATTCCCCTGTACTAAGCACAGGTCAGCAGGAACAGCCCCCTAAGTTTGCCCATAGCCTGTACAGAGAGATACCATAAAACTATGGCACATAGGGATTCCCCTGTACTAAGCACAATTCAGCAGGAACAGCCCCCTAAGTTTGCCCATAGCCTGTACAGAGAGATACCATAAAACTATGGCACATAGGGATTCCCCTGTACTAAGCACAATTCAGCAGGAACAGCCCCCTAAGTTTGCTCATAGCCTGTACAGAGAGATACCATAAAACTATGGCACATAGGGATTCCCCTGTACTAAGCACAATTCAGCAGGAACAGCCCCCTAAGTTTGCCCATAGCCTGTACAGAGAGATACTATAAAACTATGGCACATAGGGATTCCCCTGTACTAAGCACAATTCAGCAGGAACAGCCCCCTAAGTTTGCCCATAGCCTGTACAGAGAGATACCATAAAACCATGGCAGCATAGGGATTCCCCTGTACTAAGCACAGTTAAACAGGAACAGCCGCCTAAGTTTGCTCATTCAAACTTAGGAAGTCAACTTGATTATTAATTTTTTATAGTTTTTAAATTATTTGCCTTACACTTCTACATTTTTCCAGCTTTCAAATCGGGGTCACTGACCCCGACAGCCAAAAACTATTGCTTTGTGCGCTTACAAATGCATTGATATTGTTAGTTTTTATTACTTATCTTACTATTCGGCCCCTCTCCTATTCATATTCCAGTCTTTAATTTAACCCACTGCCTGGTTGCTAAGGTAAACAAGACCCTAGCAACCAGATAGCTACTGAAATTCCAAACTGGAGAGCTGCTGAACAAAAAGTTATGTGACTGAAAAACTGAAAAACCACAAAAAAACAAAAGAATGAAAACCAATTGCAAATTGCCTCAGAATATCAATGTCTACATCATATTAAAAGTTAATTTAAAGGTGAACAACCCCTTTAGTATAACGTGATCAATTTAATGCCAATGCCATCCATAATAACCACAGGACTCATTGCTCTGGTTACAGCCTGGGACTGATGCAATTTGGCTGAATGCGGCTTCAGTTCAGTTGAATGTTGCCGGCAGAGGAATAATTAGCGACTGGGTATCAGACGACTCTGTTAACACAAATTAGTAGATTGGAACTTCTCACATTTTACACTTAATTAAGGCCTAATTATTTTAGTTGATGGTTTTGGATTAAATTCCCCCTCCCATCAGTAGTGAGTCAGTCGCACAGACCGGGGGCAGAGCCGGCACACACAGCACTGGCAGGCAGCACCCCTATAATACAGAGGGATTTCTGCGGATCCAAGTGATTATTATGGGTGGCACTGAGAGCTCGATGGGTGCTGAGCCCTAGGAAATCACAGGGTTTGTCCCAAATCCCCGCAGGGCTGAAAGCAACAGATGGAGGGGATTATGTGGCTTCTCTTGGTGTCGTCTGGTTAGAACTTCCTGGGGGCAATGGATATCCACTTGCACATTAAGCCCCGGTGCTTGTTTATGGTTTTTGTAGCACTTTGCTGCCGGCCTCACACAGATGTTTGAGTAATGGGAGCCGCACTCAGATGGTGGGGTCAGAGCCAGGTTTATATCCACAATGGAATTTAGTTGGACAAATATTACACACAGACAGCAGTATTCTAATACTGGCATTCATTTTTAAGGGTTTTGAATGAATGATATTAAAACTGCTATGTGGTTGCTAGGGCTTAATTTCCCTAACAACGAGACAGCAGTATGGAAGTCAGAATGGGAGATGAATAGCAAAAGGCCTGAATAGAAAGATAAGCAGAAAATAATACAAATAATGATACAAATGGAGTCTCAAAAACCATATGTATTTATGGCTGGGGTCAGTGACCCTGACGACCAAACTTGAAGGCTGATCAATTGAAAACTATAAGGAATGAAGACCAATTGAAATGTCATTTAAACAAAGTCCATCAGTAATGTACTAAACTTTATTTATTCAAGTCAGGGGTCCCTTGGCAGAAGGGGACCCCAAAGTATGAAACTGTGGGATTCAAGCCCCTTGTTGGGGTGGGCTGGTTTGGCTGATTGTGGGTGGGGTTTTGGTATAACAGGGCATGGCTTGGTGAGTTAGAGGCATGACTAATGCTTCCCTGTCCCTTTTATTCTCATTGGGGCCCCATTCTAATTGTTGGCGGGGCCCACAACCCAGGGGACCTAGATGAACGGTGGACTAATAATTGGAGGCTGCTGGGGGGGTAGGGCTATGGTTGCCACCTCTGCCAGCTTGTTTCTCTGGGTAAGGGGTGGGCAGTGACGTCGCAATGCGCAGGGAGGTGTGGCCAATGGCGTTACAGGGCAGGAAAGGGACGGTTTGGTGATGTCACGGGGCAGGGTTATGACGTTGCGATTGGCCGATAGCCGCATCAATCACAGCGAGTCATACCTGGTTTTCCTAATTTAGAAGGCAGGGCAGGCAGTTTTGACCCAGACAGCCCTTCTGAAAACCCAGCCGTTCGGGTCAAAACTGGACAGGTGACAGCCCTAGGTAGGGCTCTCTTAACTAAGGAGTGTGGGGCCCCACAGAATTGAATAAGTCGGTCAACCTGGTTGTAACCTCAAGTAATTACCTTCCATGGGCATAGCTGCAGCTGGAGGGTATATCTTAATGTACAGAATGCCCTAATGCCCTATATATATTAATAATGGGGGTGCAGAGGGGCTCTTGTTGTTGCCCATAACTGCAGCTGGAACAGGAATATTCTCTACTGGCCCTTTAAGAGCAGGGAGATGAGAGGAAGAGATAAAATACACATTAGTTAAGAAATAATTACATTTCTGTCCGTTCATGTTTCCACTTGAGTTTTTATTAGCCAAAGTGCAGAGTTTATCAGGGCGGCTGCTGCTATAATTTCCCACATGCAGGCGGCTGCCCGGCATTAAATAACACACGTGACACCCCAATACCAAGGTGTCGGGGAGATGGAAATCTCAGAGTGATGGCTAATTCATCCAGATAAAGATCCCTTTCAGCTCCACCGGCTCCTCTGGGCTTCAGCTCCTCTAGCAAAATGCTGCAATTCGATTAGAGCAGCGCGGCCGCCATCGCAGGTCTGAAAAAATGCATCCTGCATCTAACCCGCTGCGTAATTGGCCTCTTATTTCTCTCTCTGAGAAGGTCCCTAAAAACCTGAAATGTCTGAACCCTGCAATTTGCTTTCCAAGAGACCTGCAATTATTTTATTTATAGCTGCTGGCATTCTGTTTCTATGGGCCTGTGCCATACGCAATAGGGGGCACCCAGAGCTTACGCTCTTTCCTCTTAGGATTCTGCCTTTTCATTTCTCTCATGATCTCTGAATAATCTCTGTCATAACCTGTGTATAGTGGCCTCTGGGAAGGGACTGGGGCTGTGGGATAGCAGGTATAGTAGGGAGAGATGGTGCCTATAGTAGCAGTGGGATAATAGCCTCTGGGAAGGGACTGGGGCTGTGGGATAGCAGGTATAGTAGGGAGAGATGGTGCCTATAGTAGCAGTGGGGGGATAATAGCCTCTGGGAAGGGACTGGGGCTGTGGGATAGCAGGTATAGTAGGGAGAGATGGTGCCTATAGTAGCAGTGGGGGGATAATAGCCTCTGGGAAGGGACTGGGGCTGTGGGATAGCAGGTATAGTAGGGAGAGATGGTGCCTATAGTAGCAGTGGGGGGATAATAGCCTCTGGGAAGGGACTGGGGCTGTGGGATAGCAGGTATAGTAGGGAGAGATGGTGCCTATAGTAGCAGTGGGGGGATAATAGCCTCTGGGAAGGGACTGGGGCTGTGGGATAGCAGGTATAGTAGGGAGAGATGGTGCCTATAGTAGCAGTGGGGGGATAATAGCCTCTGGGAAGGGACTGGGGCTGTGGGATAGCAGGTATAGTAGGGAGAGATGGTGCCTATAGTAGCAGTGGGGGGATAATAGCCTCTGGGAAGGGACTGGGGCTGTGGATAGCAGGTATAGTAGGGAGAGATGGTGCCTATAGTAGCAGTGGGGGGATAATAGCCTCTGGGAAGGGACTGGGGCTGGGGGATAGCAGGTATAGTAGGGAGAGATGGTGCCTATAGTAGCAGTGGGGGGATAATAGCCTCTGGGAAGGGACTGGGGCTGAGGGAGAGCAGGTATAGTATGGAGAGATGATGCCTATAGTAGCAGTGGGGGGATAATAGCCTCTGGGAAGGGACTGGGGCTGTGGGATAGCAGGTATAGTAGGGAGAGATGGTGCCTATAGTAGCAGTGGGGGGATAATAGCCTCTGGGAAGGGACTGGGGCTGTGGGATAGCAGGTATAGTAGGGAGAGATGGTGCCTATAGTAGGCAGTGGGGGGATAATAGCCTCTGGGAAGGGACTGGGGCTGTGGGATAGCAGGTATAGTAGGGAGAGATGGTGCCTATAGTAGCAGTGGGGGGATAATAGCCTCTGGGAAGGGACTGGGGCTGTGGATAGCAGGTATAGTAGGGAGAGATGGTGCCTATAGTAGCCAGTGGGGGGATAATAGCCTCTGGGAAGGGACTGGGGCTGTGGGATAGCAGGTATAGTAGGGAGAGATAGTGCCTATAGTAGCAGTGGGGGGATAATAGCCTCTGGGAAGGGACTGGGGCTGTGGGATAGCAGGTATAGTAGGGAGAGATGGTGCCTATAGTAGCAGTGGGATAATAGCCTCTGGGAAGGGACTGGGGCTGTGGGAGAGCAGGTATAGTATGGGAGATGGTGCCTATAGTAGCAGTGGGGGATATTAGCCTCTGGGAAGGGACTGGGGCTGTGGGATAGCAGGTATAGTAGGGAGAGATGGTGCCTATAGTAGCAGTGGGGGGATAATAGCCTCTGGGAAGGGACTGGGGCTCTGGGATAGCAGGTATAGTAGGGGAGAGATGGTGCCTATAGTAGCAGTGGGGGGATAATAGCCTCTGGGAAGGGACTGGGGCTGTGGGATAGCAGGTATAGTAGGGAGAGATGGTGCCTATAGTAGCATTGGGGGGATAATAGCCTCTGGGAAGGGACTGGGGCTGTGGGATAGCAGGTATAGTAGGGAGAGATGGTGCCTATAGTAGCAGTGGGGGATAATAGCTCTGGGAGGGACTGGGGCTGTGGATAGCAGGTAAGTAGGGAGAGATGGTGCCTATAGTAGCAGTGGGGGGATAATAGCCTCTGGGAAGGGACTGGGGCTGTGGGATAGCAGGTATAGTAGGGAGAGATGGTGCCTATAGTAGCAGTGGGGGGATAATAGCCTCTGGGAAGGGACTGGGGCTGTGGGATAGCAGGTATAGTAGGGACAGATGGTGCCTATAGTAGCAGTGGGGGGGATAATAGCCAGTGGGATGGGACCCCTAAGATTACCCCATTGTCTGGGGCTCAGGAGTAGAGAGGGTCTGATGAGGCCCTGATTGATGTGGTTTCTTCATGTGACAGACATATCCATGCTTCTTGCATTCCTTTCTGCTTTCCTTTATTTATAGTACAATATCTGGAAGGAAAATGCTTAGTAAGATATATTCCACCCCATCCCTAATATTGCAGAGACCCACAGACTCCTACAATCCCCACTTGAGGGCGCTGTTGGCCAAGCACTGAGCGAGACCCAGTAAGCAAGAGCCCAATCTGCAATAGACGAGCCGCACACAGGGGATGCTATGAATCATTAACCCAAATTAGCAACATGTTCCCCATCAATTAAACCCTGATGTGCCTGTGAGCATCTTTGGGGGAATATGGATAAAAGGGAGATAATGGAGGTCTCCTCTATTTGCCTGTAATGAATTGTCGAGTCTCAGCCGCATAACAGCCCTTCATTTAATAAGTGTGTTAAGTGGATGGAAAAAGAGACTTGTGGAAGTAAATGAAGTGAAGGCGCAATGGGCGGGGCTCGGTGTGGCCCTAGGACCTGACACTAATAACTTTGTAATGGCGCATATAGTGCAATGTCTATAGGTATCCCAGCTGTAACCAGTGGCTAAACTACTCCCACACCCCACCAACAACAACTACACTCAGATTTTTGGACCTAAGTGAGGCCTAATGGCCTCCCCCCCATCCTTCCCACCCGTGTATGTGGGGTGCCGGGACCCAGAGCAACTTGAATTATTCAGTCACTTCACATGGTTACTATATTAGATGGTACTGTGCACAGGCAGAGTATCAGTTACACCCACCGGTAGAACTCACTTATTGGTGAACTTGTCCCTAGCTAATGGATGGACGGGCCACACCACGGGGTCCTAACCCTTCTGCTCTCCTCATTGGAGCCTTTGGTTGCTCTACTGACTACCCAGATCCTGCCTCTCACTCAGGGTCGGACTGGGTCAGCAGAACACAGGGAAACAACCCAATGGGCCCCAGGACCCAAGCCTGCTTCCCTGTGGCACTGCCATAGTTCCCCCCACAAGTACGGTAAAACAAATATGGCATAATGGCTACGGCAGTGGGGAAGGAAGGGGGTTACTTTGAAAGGGGGACCCTTGATGTTGCAACAGAGGCCCTTGAAGTCGGAGCCCCAGTGGGACCCCAGCTCTCCAGCCCGAGGCTGCTCTCATAAGGCACCCCACCTCTGGTGCAATTACCCTTTATAGGGTTGCCAATTGGCCTGTAGGGTTGCTTGATGCCAATGTTATTAATAGGGAAATTAAAAAAAAATAAAGTAAGGGGCAGGTATTTTTTACCCAGGAAATATGGCACCCCTACCTTTATGTAATACAGCAAATACCCTGTAGCCGCAGTATTACCCTTCCCAGTGGGGTAACTATATATACAGCAGACCCCGGGTTTGTCGGGGGGGCAGGGCAGCAGGGGGGCTGTACCTACGTCCCCCCCTCCTCTGCACCTCTCTTAAGTCGGGGCTGGGAGGGGGGACAGGGGAGGAGAGACTGGTCACGCCGGACCCTCTCAAATTTTTCTGCAGGGGGGTCCAGAGCGACCAATTTACTCCCCTTTCCTCCTGCTGAAAAGACAGAATATTTTGGGGAGCATTCAGCCTAGAACCCACCCCACCCCACTGGGATAGGAGCACGGACTCAGCACCATTCCTTAAATTGATAGAGAGATAAAACTTCATTAAACAGAATTCTATAAATTTATAGCGGCTCTAATAAATCTGTAAGGGCTGCAGTTAAGGTCAGAGAAATACAATGGGGGGTTGTCTCCCATGATTTAATGATCACCTCATTATTATGCACCAGGAATGGGATAATGAATCTCCAGCACAGTCCAATGACTCCCCCCCCCACCCCCCCATATCCCTCACCTGCGCGGCTTCATATAAATCAGTCCGGTTCCTTTGATTCCATCACTAACGGGAGTTTTGGGCAATTAAATTATTCAGGCACGGAGGGAAAGTGCGGCACAACCGGTTGCCTAAAGTTTATGGGGCCCCCTAGAACCCTCTGCGCCCCGAGTCCTATAATTATAGTGTTGATACAATAAAGGGCACAAAAACTATTGGGTCACTAGGACTCCACTTTCCCTAGCAACTCGCGATGAGTGAATCTGTCCCATTTCCCTTTGGCAAAAAATTTGAAAATGGCAAAAAATTTCCAAAACACAAAAAAATTCAAAGATTAAAAAGTTGCACACATCAAAAAGGTTGCAAATTTTGCACCACAGCAACATAGGACAGATTCGTTCAACACCAATAGCAACCAGTGGGTTGAAGGGCAGAAGATGCATAGGAGAGGGGTTGTATACAAAGACAAGAATAGGAGGGCAAATATAAAGCTGGAGGGCAAATATAAAACTGCAACTGCCAGAATGTCAGTGGTACTGGTAGAACTAAGGAAAAGGTACTGCAGCACAGTAAGGATGGATACCGGTAACTGCTCAGGAGGAGGGGGGGCTGGAACAAATTATGAACCCAGATCCCCCTCATTATAGTCTCCAATTAAAAGTCCAATATCACCCTTTGCGGTGCAGCATGGCAGGGGGGGGGGATATCACTCCAACTTGCAGCGCAGCAGTAAAGTGTGCCTGAGTCTGAGCTTTCAGAAGGAGCCAGCGCTAAACATTAGAACTGCTTTCAGCTAACCTATTGTTTCTCCTACTCCCATGTAACTGGAGGAGTCCCAAGCCGGACTTGGATTTCTTACTATTGAGTGCTATTCTGATACCTACTGGGAGCTGCTATCTCGCTGATCGGCTGCTGGGGGGGATATCACTCCAACTCGCAGCGCAGCAGTAAAGTGTGAGTGAAGTTTATCAGAGCACAGGTCACATGGCTGTGGCACCCTGGGAAATGAAGAATATGGCTAGCTCCATGGGAAAAACAGATTACAATGCAGGATTCTGCTGGAGGAGCTCTATTAACTGGGACACTGGGGGGGCTCATGTAGCGACAATAGGGAAGCAGAATACATCTGTATGTATAAACCTTGGCACCGGCGCTAATTTTGCACCCTACTGAAATAAAGTGGAGCCCTTTCCCTGTATTTCCCTTTGGCAGCTGAGTGGTTAATGTTCCTTAGGAGCCATCGCTGTAACGTGAGCAAGAAGTGCTGACTAATTAGCGAGCGGCAAGGTTATATTATGCATGGAGCTAATTAGCACGGGGTGGGCCGGATTGGGATGAAGTAGCGCCCGGTGAGCGGATCTTCCCAGCGAGTTCTGGTTCTGTACCGGGGAGCAGAGGAGCGGGTCTCTGGGGGCCCCTGAAGGATTCATCCCTCCCTTGTTTGTTCTCCTTATTAGCCGGGATTTACACCGACTCAGCATCTCGCTCCCTACAGATCCGCTGCCTTTTCTTGCCAATTACAATTTATTTTGGCAACCGGAGAAGTTGCGAGGGCGTACGAGCGTGAAGGGGAATATTTATGGGAGGGGAGACTGCAGACTCTGACTCTTACTCAACTCCCTTGTGCCCCTGCTGCCCTGGGATGGAGCTCAGTGATTGGATAAAACACAACCCCGGGCCCGGGCTGGCAATCTGTGGGTCTGGCAAATCACAGTCCAGACCTGCACAACTCCACTGGCAACCAGACTGGGGTGTGATGGGCCCACTGGGGCTGAAACCACAGCCCCCCCCCCCAACCAACCACCCTATCACTGGGATTGGGTGAGGGCGGTCTGTGGGGGTCTGTGCGGCAATGCTTCGGATCTGGTCTGGGTCGGTGGGGCCCACTGGGTTTTCTCTCCTGGTTCCCACTGGCCCAGTCCGACCCTGACAATGAGTCTGCCCTGTTAGGTGTTTGGGAGGCACCGGCAATATTGCAGCAGTTATTGATGAGTATGGTATTTGGCTGAATATATATATATCTGGGGGTTACGCTTTGCCTATATATTATACAGTTACTGTGTGTATAGGATATGGGGGTTACACCTATATATTATACAGTTACTGTGTGTATAGGATATGGGGGTTACACTGTGCCTATATATTATACAGTTACTGTGTGTATAGGATATGGGGGTTACACTGTGCTTATATATTATACAGTTACTGTGTGTATAGGATATGGGGGTTACACGTGCCTATATATTATACAGTTACTGTGTGTATAGGATATGGGGGTTACACTGTGCTTATATATTATACAGTTACTGTGTGTATAGGATATGGGGGTTACACTGTGCCTATATATTATACAGTTACTGTGTGTATAGGATATGGGGTGTTATATATTATACAGTTACTGTGTGTATAGGATATGGGGGTTACACTGTGCCTATATATTATACAGTTACTGTGTGTATAGGATATGGGGGTTACACTGTGCCTATATATTATACAGTTACTGTGTGTATAGGATATGGGGGTTACACTGTGCCTATATATTATACAGTTACTGTGTGTATAGGATATGGGGTTACACTGTGCCTATATATTATACAGTTACTGTGTGTATAGGATATGGGGGTTACCGTGCCTATATATTATACAGTTACTGTGTGTATAGGATATGGGGGTTACACCGTGCCTATATATTATACAGTTACTGTGTGTATAGGATATGGGGGTTACACTGTGCCTATATATTATACAGTTACTGTGTGTATAGGATATGGGGGTTACACCGTGCCTATATATTATACAGTTACTGTGTGTATATAGTGACAGTTACATGGGGGTTACACTGTGCCTATATATTATACAGTTACTGTGTGTATAGGATATGGGGGTTACACTGTGCCTATATATTATACAGTTACTGTGTGTATAGGATATGGGGGTTACACTGTGCCTATATATTATACAGTTACTGTGTGTATAGGATATGGGGGTTACACTGTGCCTATATACTATACAGGTTATGATATGGGGGTTATGATGATTTTGATGCGCACTTCCCCTTTAATACTGTTGCTGCCACTAATCTTCTTTATTTGCTAAACTGACACAAACCCACACTGTAGATATTTCCGTGTCGGCACAATAATGACTCCAATACCCAGCTCGTTGCAGTCGCGGATGCGGTTCCAGAGCAACGATCTGCCTGTTTCTTGGCTCGCAGACATAACGAAGCGCTCGTCTCAGAAACTCTCACAATCTCCCTTATTGCAGCCATAAATCTTGCGGCAGAGCACTCGCACAGATAGCCTGGTTATTTCAATGGATGAGAAAATGACATCACAAATCAAACATGGCTCCCTCCGGACTTTTGTGGACAACGAGTTAAGGAAGAAAAGGAAGATATTAGAGACTTTCTCTTTCGCACCGGCGGGTCTCTGGACTTAACCCTTCGCTACCCATGGTGCGGTCAGGAAGCCAAATCAACTGACTTTTGGGGCTACGGAGTGTGGGATAAATAATGGGTGCAAAGCACCTTTCCCTGTGTCTAGCACCCATAGGCACAAGTCTTTTAGTATGTTATAGAATGGCCAATTCTGAGCAACTTTTCAATTGGTCTTCATTATTTATAGTTTTTGAATTATTTGCCTTCTTCTTCTAACTCTTTGCAGCTTTCAAATGGGGGTCACTGACCCCGGCAGCCATAAAACGAATGCTCTGTTAAACTATGGTATAACTGTTATTGCTACTTTTTAGTACTTATTTTTCTATTCAAGTCCTCTCCTATTCATATATCAGTCTTTCATTTAAACCACTCCCTGGTTTCTAAGGTAAATTGGATCCTAGAAACCAAATAGCTGCTAAAACTCAAAACAAAAACTGAAATAATTAAAAATAATACAGTACCAAGAGGCACAAACAACCCCCCCCCCAGCCCAATAAATAGTGACTGTCTGTGGTACCTTACAGCCCCCCCTAGCATTCCCAGTACCCAGAGGCACAAACAGCCCCCCCAGCCCAATAAATAGTGACTGTCTGTGGCACCTTACAGCCC
Organism: Xenopus tropicalis; assembly: GCF_000004195.4. Taxonomy (NCBI): domain Eukaryota; kingdom Metazoa; phylum Chordata; class Amphibia; order Anura; family Pipidae; genus Xenopus; species Xenopus tropicalis. The sequence continues at coordinate 4,823,569 of NC_030683.2, read as the reverse complement.
CCCTGGCATTCCCAGTACCCAGAGGCACAAACAGCCCCCCAGCCCAATAAATACTGACTGTCTGTGGCACCTTGCAGCCCCCTGGCATTCCCAGTACCCAGAGGCACAAACAGCCCCCCAGCCCAATAAATAGTGACTGTCTGTGGCACCTTACAGCCCCCCTGGCATTCCCAGTACCCAGAGGCACAAACAGCCCCCCCCCAGCCCAATAAATAGTGACTGTCTGTGGTACCTTACAGCCCCCCCTAGCATTCCCAGTACCCAGAGGCACAAACAGCCCCCCCCAGCCCAATAAATAGTGACTGTCTGTGGTACCTTACAGCCCCCCTAGCATTCCCAGTACCCAGAGGCACAAACAGCCCCCCCAGCCCAATAAATACTGACTGTCTGTGGCACCTTGCAGCCCCCTGGCATTCCCAGTACCCAGAGGCACAAACAGCCCCCCCCAGCCCAATAAATAGTGACTGTCTGTGGCACCTTACAGCCCCCTGGCATTCCCAGTACCAGAGGCACAAACAGCCCCCCCCCCAGCCCAATAAATAGTGGACTGTCTGTGGTACCTTACAGCCCCCCCTAGCATTCCCAGTACCCAGAGGCACAAACAGCCCCCCCAGCCCAATAAATAGTGACTGTCTGTGGCACCTTACAGCCCCCTGGCATTCCCAGTACCCAGAGGAACAAACAGCCCCCCCCCAGACCAATAAATAGTGACTGTCTGTGGTACCTTACAGCCCCCCTAGCATTCCCAGTACCCAGAGGCACAAACAGCCCCCCCAGCCCAATAAATACTGACTGTCTGTGGCACCTTGCAGCCCCCCTGGCATTCCCAGTACCCAGAGGCACAAACAGCCCCCCCCCCAGCCCAATAAATAGTGACTGTCTGTGGCACCTTACAGCCCCCCTGGCATTCCCAGTACCCAGAGGCACAAACAGCCCCCCCCCAGCCCAATAAATAGTGACTGTCTGTGGTACCTTACAGCCCCCCCTAGCATTCCCAGTACCCAGAGGCACAAACAGCCCCCCCAGCCCAATAAATAGTGACTGTCTGTGGCACCTTACAGCCCCCCTGGCATTCCCAGTACCCAGAGGCACAAACAGCCCCCCCCCAGCCCAATAAATAGTGACTGTCTGTGGTACCTTACAGCCCCCCCTAGCATTCCCAGTACCCAGAGGCACAAACAGCCCCCCCAGCCCAATAAATAGTGACTGTCTGTGGTACCTTACAGCCCCCCCTAGCATTCCCAGTACCCAGAGGCACAAACAGCCCCCCCAGCCCAATAAATACTGACTGTCTGTGGCACCTTGCAGCCCCCCTGGCATTCCCAGTACCCAGAGGCACAAACAGCCCCCCCCAGCCCAATAAATAGTGACTGTCTGTGGCACCTTACAGCCCCCCTGGCATTCCCAGTACCCAGAGGCACAAACAGCCCCCCCCAGCCCAATAAATAGTGACTGTCTGTGGTACCTTACAGCCCCCCTGGCATTCCCAGTACCCAGTGGCACAAACAGCACCCCCAGCCTAATAAATAGTGACTGTCTGTGGTACCTTACAGCCCCCCTGGCATTCCCAGTACCCAGAGGCACAAACAGCCCCCCCCCAGCCCAATAAATAGTGACTGTCTGTGGTACCTTACAGCCCCCCCTAGCATTCCCAGTACCCAGAGGCACAAACAGCCCCCCCAGCCCAATAAATACTGACTGTCTGTGGCACCTTGCAGCCCCCCTGGCATTCCCAGTACCCAGAGGCACAAACAGCCCCCCCAGCCCAATAAATAGTGACTGTCTGTGGCACCTTACAGCCCCCCTGGCATTCCCAGTACCCAGAGGCACAAACAGCACCCCCAGCCTAATAAATAGTGACTGTCTGTGGTACCTTACAGCCCCCCTGGCATTCCCAGTACCCAGAGGCACAAACAGCCCCCCCCCAGCCCAATAAATAGTGACTGTCTGTGGCACCTTACAGCCCCCCTGGCATTCCCAGTACCCAGAGGCACAAACAGCCCCCCCCCAGCCCAATAAATAGTGACTGTCTGTGGTACCTTACAGCCCCCCCTAGCATTCCCAGTACCCAGAGGCACAAACAGCCCCCCCCCAGCCCAATAAATAGTGACTGTCTGTGACACCTTACAGCCCCCTGGCATTCCCAGTACCCAGAGGCACAAACAGCCCCCCCCCAGCCCAATAAATAGTGACTGTCTGTGGCACCTTACAGCCCCCCTGGCATTCCCAGTACCCAGAGGCACAAACAGCCCCCCCAGCCCAATAAATAGTGACTGTCTGTGGCACCTTACAGCCCCCCTGGCATTCCCAGTACCCAGAGGAACAAACAGCCCCCCCCCAGCCCAATAAATAGTGACTGTCTGTGGCACCTTACAGCAGCCCCTCTGGCATTTGCCAGACCCACAGGTTGCCAGTCCGGGCCCGTTGGGGCCAATGCTGCCACAAAGTGAATCCGGTTGGCTCGGAGCCTGTCTGTCACTTTCTCACATTCCTTTTAAATCTCAATAGAACAAGAGATAAAGGCAGAGGAAACATCCAAGCTGTGGCCCTAAAGCATCTGCTTTCCCAGACACTCTGGGGACCTGGGGGGGCCTACATGTGCGTCTCACCGACCCCCCTGCACTTGTCATGTTCAGAGCAAGCTCCTCCCCCTTGGAAGGGGCCCCCGACCCGCCAGCTCGGCGCTGATACCATAACGCGGTCTGGAGGCTGCATCTGTTTATCTCACCCCCATACCCCGAGCAGGACCGGTACCATATTGCAGGAATAAAATGAATAAATATGAAGTCAAATCAATACCTCCGGGGCCCATTAAAATAAACAAGCCATCTGGATCGGCGGAACATCCGGCGCTGGGAAAGGCGGCGTCGTTCCCTCAACTTCTCGCTTTTCTGTGTCATTTTGGGCGGAAAGTTGATAAAGTAGCCATCTATATATATATATATATTTTTTTCTACAAAGTCCTTTTGTGTGCGGTACTCTGTCTGTCTACTAAATTGTTCGACCAGCACCAAGGGCATTTGCTGTATTTATAGGGTGTGCTCCTCTTTTGTTTTTGTATATATATATTTATATATATATCTCCCATGCTTTATAAACCCCCTGGGCAGCACAGGCCTCGTTTTTATTTCAGGGAAACCAGAGGAAATTGATGAGGGTCGGCCTGTGCGGCTGGAAGAGAAGAACTTCCGTATCATTAAAGGGGATTGATAAACGAGATTAATGACTTCTTACAGCAGCAATAGAACTTTTTAGAACAGTGTTAATTACAGCACTGCTGCCCGGAGATGCCTAGCTAGGATAAGAAAGCTTAGCAGCAGAAAGGCAATATATGAATAAAATGTGGCATAAACCCATTGATCTATAAGAGATACAGCATCTCTAGGGGGAAGAGGGGCACTTTCTTACCCCCCCCAACCGCCGCTACCAGATCAGCTGTTTGTCCGAGCCTGAGGATTAAAGGGTCTCTCTGCTTTCACTAGGGCCCCTGTGATTGTTAAACTGCAGGGGATGATACTAAATACCTTTCTCCATGGGACTGGCATGTACATTCTCTATGGCTGGTCCCCCTCACCCCCCCAGGACACCCACCCCGGCACCCCGGGAACCCAATTAAAAGGAATCAGCTGCTGCAGAACGTCTTGTCAACATCTTATTCAGTCTCTCTTTTTAAATCTTCTCCTCTCTACAGAGTCAGAAGCAGAGATTTGGTTACGGAGGTGTTGATAGGAGATACTGCCCCGGGCTCTGATCATACAGGGGCCACACAGAGCAGTAGCTGGAGGCACAATGAGTGGGGCATAGTTAGGCATAGTATTATAGGGCTGTCACGGTCGGCACCCAATACCAGAACAAGTGCCGAGCACCCTGGTCTCGGCTCGTGCTTCGCCAGTAGCGTGACCGCCTTTGGCTTCGGGAGGAGCCCTCAGCTACTCGGATGCCACCTGGACTTATACGAGAGGTGCAGAGCAGGAGTTCTGGCTAGCAATGGGGCACGACAGTATAAAAGTCTTAAGGCCGATGGTCACGGTACAGAAAAGGATAGGCAAAATACGTGGTCAAACTTGCAGGGTCGAGGCGGGCGGATAACTAGGATCGTCAGGCAGGCAAAGGGTCGAACCGGGTAAACAATCAGACGGATGAGGCAGAAACAGTAGTCGGGAACAGGCACGGATCAGGATACGGAATAATCGGAATCGTCAAAGCCAGGCAGGGTCAAAACAGGAACAAACAGAAGCTTTAAGCACAAATTCAGGCACCAGGAGTAAACCTATCACGGGCAATGAGTAACAAACGAAAAGCCCTTTAAATAATTCAAATTTGGCGCCATTGCGCGCTGACGTCATGCGCATGCGTCATGACGTCATCCGTCAGCGCGCCTGCGCCTTTAACAATGCGGAAGTGCGCGCGCTCGCACACTAAGAAGGAGCCGGCTTAGAGAGAAACCGGCGCGGCGGGCGTCCCCGCCGATGGCAGCGCGGCGGGCGTCCCCGCCGCGCTGGTAAGTTCTTTTTTATTACAAGGGCAGTTTGGTGACAACGTGAGTAATGGAGACAGTAGGACAAGATGGAGGCAGTAGGGCAAGATGGAGACAGTAGGGTAAGGTGGGGGTCAGTAGGGAAAGATGGGGGTCAGTAGGACAAGATGGAGACAGTAGGGCAAGATGGAGGCAGTAGGGCAAGATGGGGGTCAGTAGGACAAGAGGGAAACAGTAGGGCAAGATGGAGGTCAGTAGGGCAAGATGGGGGTCAGTAGGGCAAGATGGAGACAGTAGGGTAAGATTGAGACAGTAGGGCAAGATGGAGACAGTAGGGCAAGATGGGGGTCAGTAGGGAAAGATGGGGGTCAGTAGGACAAGATGGAGACAGTAGGGCAAGATGGAGGCAGTAGGGCAAGATGGGGGTCAGTAGGACAAGAGGGAAACAGTAGAGCAAGATGGAGGTCAGTAGGGCAAGATTGAGACAGTAGGGCAAGATGGAGACAGTAGGGCAAGATGGGGGTCAGTAGGGAAAGATGGGGGTCAGTAGGACAAGATGGAGACAGTAGGGCAAGATGGGGGTCAGTAGGACAAGAGGGAAACAGTAGGGCAAGATGGAGGTCAGTAGGGCAAGATGGAGACAGTAGGGTAAGATGGGGGTCAGTAGGGCAAGATGGAGACAGTAGGGCAAGATGGAGACAGTAGGGTAAGGTGGGGGTCAGTAGGGCAAGATGGAGACAGTAGGGCAAGATGGAGACAGTAGGGCAAGATGGAGGTCAGTAGAACAAGATGGGGGTCAGTAGGACAAGAGGGAAACAGTAGAACAAGATGGAGGTCAGTAGGGCAAGATGGAGACAGTAGGGCAAGATGGAGACAGTAGGGCAAGATGGAAACAGTAGGGCAAGATGGAGACAGTAGGGCAAGATGGAGACAGTAGGGCAAGATGGAGACAGTAGGGCAAGATGGAAACAGTAGGGCAAGATGGAGACAGTAGGGCAAGATGGAGACAGTAGGGCAAGATGGAAACAGTAGGGCAAGATGGAGACAGTAGGGCAAGATGGAAACAGTAGGGCAAGATGGAGACAGTAGGGCAAGAGGGGACAGTAGGGCAAGAGGGGACAGTAGTTCAGAGACCAGTGCTGCCCAAAGACTGCTTTCCCAGACCCTGCCAACCAATAAACATTGCCCCAGTCACCTGTGCCCTTGACAGACTGGCTGTGCCGGTAATAGAAGCCGCCCTGTGTGTGAGGAGATTCCGGAATCCGCCCCCTGGGGGGATAAGAAGGAGTGAATTCCTGGATAGACTTTCACTGTAACATAAAAAACCACCCAAGAACATTTTAGCAACATTTCTCCTCTTTTGTTCCTGTGTTTGGGGACGAATTTGATCTTCTCTGGAGAATCTATTCCAGCTCTGCAGAACAATATTCCCTAAATAGCCCCGGCTGCCCCCCTGCCCTAAAGCCCCGGCTGCCCCCCTGCCCTAAAGCCCCGGGCAGTAACAGTGTAATGGTGCCCATAGATGGGCAGGTTTGAGCTGCTGATTTGAGTCCTTTAGACAATTCAGCAGCTTATCTGCCCATGTATGGGGCCCCCATGGGGAGCCGCCCGATATATGGCCGAAAATCTATTGGACGGGTTTGATTTTCCCATTGGATTGAAGACCAATTATTTTCTATTTTTTTTTTTTTTTTTTCAATTTACCTTGTTTGATTTGCAGCTTTCCAGCTTAGTAAATAAACTGCTGCCTTGTTGCTAGGGTCACTGACCGTAGCAACCATGTATCAGAATGAGAGAGAAGGTATAAACAAAATGATGATCAATTGCAAATAGTAATAACAGCAACATGATAATGATCATGATAAAAATATATTCTCTTAATTAAGCGGCCGTTTGGTTGCCATGGGGTGCTGACCCTAGCAACCAGAATGCATTTTAACTGAATGAATAAATTGAAATTAAAAAAAAATATATATTTCAATAAATTAAACTGAATGTAAAAATAAACTGCACCACGAAATACTGACCAACTGCAATTATGTTACTTGTCTGCAGCATGGTAACGGTTCATTCAATGGGGGGGGCAAGATAAGGGTTGAAATTTTTTTTATGGTTGTCGAACTGCAACTCCCAGCCACTCCTAGGGCTGCAGGGGGTACTACTCCTAGGGGCACAATGGCTGAGGGGGGCCCTGAGAGACACAAAGGTACAATTTGCAGGGGCGGGGCCTCATGGGGGAGTGGGCGTGGTTGTGGCATAATGGGGCGTGTGATTTTCATCTTATTGGAGGGACCCCACCACCCACTGGGGAAGGACCCAACAAACTTACTAGTATGGGGCCCCTACAATTACTTTTGGGGACCTGCCGCACCCCTTTATTAACAGCTCTAGGATGTGAAGTGAAATGAATGTGATTGGCTATATGTGACCCCCCTTGCCCCTCCCATGGGCATTTTGGGCATCATTTTCCCCTCAGCGGACCTGGGTGTGGGCGGGACTATTTTAGTAATTAAACGCAGTCGCTGAATGACTGGGGCAAAATTAATTGCGTTTAATTCTGGCGCAAATTACATATCACAGGGGTCGGGGATTAAAGCTGGATCCGAATAATCTCATTTTATTAAATGAATAAAAGAATATGGTTTAATGTATTTGTTCTACATAGAAGGGACGGAGATCTGAGCCCTACAATTGCCCCGGGGCGGGCAGTACAGGGCACTTCTAACTGCCAGCAGCAATTTCCTTATCTACCTTTTGCATGACTGGCAGTTACATAAAAGACAGTTGCTCCCCTGAAGGCGGGCTCCTATTGGCTGGAGGGGCCACACACAGCCTGACCCCCTTGGTCTTAACCTTGAATTGAATTTGAACCCCTCCAATCAGGAGCACCCGTTTTAGAACCCTTTGCCCCGCCCCCTCCCCCATTAAGGGGTGTCGTGGGGGGTAAGAAACCTATGTCATTGGAAGTTAAATGGCATATTATAGAGTAGTTATTGCCCCCTTAAGCGTAAGTGGAGGCAGCAGGGGGCAATACCGGGCACCTGGCCGTAAAGCATCTGTGTGGGAAAAGCCTAAAGTAAAAACAGCATGGCAGCTCCTCACTGTCTTTTTATCCCATCATTGTTCTTTAATGGCAAATAAAACCGCCCGGACTTGGCTCAGAAGCTGGCCTATTGAGTGCAGAATGCACTGGGGGTTAAAAGTAACCCCCCCCCTCCAACCTGCAGTTATCAGAATAAGTTCCAGCTCTGCAGGATCTCCGAGTCCCAGTACCGACTCCTACAGGCACATACGGACCCCCAATGGCAGTACGGCGGGTACCCGGCCTGTTACACAGTGAATATAGAATTTCTCCTGAGCAAACACAGGGAACATATGGTGCCGCCTCTGGGCAGATGGCGAGGGAGTCGCAGGGGCCGGGGCTCTCTCTGATCTACAGAACTGATGTGTATAATAAGCACCACTCCCTCCCTGGTCCCCTTGCCTTACTGCCCACACAGTACGGGGCATCCCGGCAGCTTGTCATTGAGAAGGTTAAAGGGGAAGTGTCCGCACATAATTGGTAATTTAATATATAAAAGAGCTTTAGCCTAGGGGGGGGGCAGAGGGACTTTGTAACCTATTAGCGCCTTTCTCAGAGCAGGGGCTGCTGGGATTTGTAGTTTTAGTAGTGGGATGGGGAGGGGCGGAGGTGGCCTTGGCAGGTGTGCTTGCACTTTTATACCTGCTGGGACTCTATAGAACAGAGCAAGGGTTTCATGTTCCCTCCACTTCCTTGTGTAACTGTATCTCTCGCACCCCGGATGTGCAGTCACTTTATCCCCGTTACCCCGCCGCACCCTCAGGCTTTTCCTGTTCTGTAATGAATGAACAACCCTAGATCCTCAGGGATTTCTCCTGCTCATTCAGCCAATCAGCTCCTATCTGGGGGGGGGGGCTCTACAGATACACCTGGGGCTCCTCTAATTACAGCTCCCCCACTAACGTTTCTTTTTCTATAGGAATTATTCTCAATCATGTTGGTTATATATATATATATAAATAAATAGGAGACTAATGTATAATGATATTGCTGTTGCCGGGTTTCCCTAATTTCTATAAAGGAGTTTCTGATTTTTTTTAAAATGTATTATTTATTATTTTTTTTAATTTTTTTTTTTGGCGGGGGGCGGAGTTTGGACAGGGCTCTATACAGATAAATACAGGCAATCGCTCCCATTGGTTCCTAATAAATTGCCAACAGGTGATTCAGATGATGAATGGCGGGAAAATTCCCAACATTTAATTGCGCAATGATGGGGCCGCCTGCATACAGACCGACAGAATCGCAGCCTATGACGCCACATGACTTTGGACCCCTCCGCCATGGGACCCCCAGGACTCAGGTAATTATTGGCCTTCTCTGCTTAATAAAACTGCTCGAAATATACATAGAATATAGATCTATCTATCATGTATCTATCTATCTATCTGTGTATGTATGTATCTATGTATGTATCTATGTATGTATCTATGTATGTATCTATCTATCTACTGTATCTATCTATGTATGTATGTATCTCTCTATGTATGTATGTATGTATCTATCTATCTATCTATCTATCTATCTATCTATCTATCTATCTATCTATCTACCTATGTACCTATGTATCTATCTCTCTACCTATGTATCTATCTCTCTACCTATGTATCTATCTCTCTACCTATGTATCTATCTCTACCTATGTATCTATATATATATCTTTCAATTAAAAAACAATCGAGGGTCCAAAGAAATGTGATATATATACACTGTACTTAACTTGGGAACTTAATTGATGAACTCTGCTACAAATACACTTTTTCCAAAGGCCAACCTCCCCTTTAGGAAGTAGAATATACAGTATAAAGCACTGGTTTGGGAATTATTTACATTGTCCCGCACAACAGGATTTTGTTGCCCCCCCAGGAAAAGAATCCGACATTAGTAATTCCCGGCCGGTGCAATACCCGCCCTTGGCCAGTAGGTGGAGCCCCAGAGCCGTAACACTTGCTCCCTGTTGCAGGCGTTTGCGCTCAGTTAGGATCCATTGTGTTGCGGGGCCGCACCTTGGTGCATCTCCCAAATCCCCATGGGGGGGGGGGCTGGGGGCCCTAAACATTCGAATTCATTCGGGAAAACGCGAAGCTTTAACCTTAATCCCTTTTGGGAAAAGAGAAACTCCAGGCACAAAACATATGGAAAGGTCTAAACATTAATCCTAAAAGCCTTTGTACAGAGAGGGGCCGGGAGTCCTTGGGGGGACCCTATCCTATTAGGCTGCTGCGCTGATCTATGAGCCATTTACTGTAATTAAGCGCATACAGGAGGCTGGGATTGGGAGGGGGGGGGGGGTAATGGGAAAGATACAGATCTGCTTCTCGGTTCCAGGGCATCGGTGCCAGTTTGTGCAGCTAATGGGCCGGGTACATAAATGCCCTTTCTATACAGTCACTTTCTCATTCCGCCACATGTACAAACCATGACGCAAAAAAAACAAAAATCATTGAAAATGCCCTTTAAAATGCCAATTACTGTATATCTGTGGCTCCCAAACCGAGGGACTGAACACAAAAAGTCCAACAGCCCCTGGGGAGGCTGCACAGGAACCCCCCCCCCCCTCCCCAGGCTAGTGATGTACCAATGTGGGGTGTTTCTGCTGTACCCTTTACTGTCATTCTGCAGATAGATATGGGAATACTTTCATAATACACTCAATAGGCCACTTAAGGGTTTGTATATATTATACAGTTACTGTGTGTATAGGATATGGGGGTTACGCTGTGCCTATATATTATACAGTTACTGTGTGTATAGGATATGGGGGTTACACTGTGCCTATATATTATACAGTTACTGTGTGTATAGGATATGGGGGTTACGCCTATATATTATACAGTTACTGTGTGTATAGGATATGGGGGTTACGCCGTGCCTATATATTATACAGTTACTGTGTGTATAGGATATGGGGGTTACACTGTGCCTATATATTATACAGTTACTGTGTGTATAGGATATGGGGGTTACACTGTGCCTATATATTATACAGTTACTGTGTGTATAGGATATGGGGGTTACACTGTGCCTATATATTATACAGTTACTGTGTGTATAGGGTATGGGGGTTACACCGTGCCTATATATTATACAGTTACTGTGTGTATAGGATATGGGGGTTACACTGTGCCTATATATTATACAGTTACTGTGTGTATAGGATATGGGGGTTACACCGTGCCTATATATTATACAGTTACTGTGTGTATAGGATATGGGGGTTACACTGTGCCTATATATTATACAGTTACTGTGTGTATAGGATATGGGGGTTACACTGTGCCTATATATTATACAGTTACTGTGTGTATAGGATATGGGGGTTACACCGTGCCTATATATTATACAGTTACTGTGTGTATAGGATATGGGGGTTACACCGTGCCTATATATTATACAGTTACTGTGTGTATAGGATATGGGGGTTACACTGTGCCTATATATTATACAGTTACTGTGTGTATAGGATATGGGGGTTACACTGTGCCTATATATTATACAGTTACTGTGTGTACACAGAGGAACAAATGCAATTAAACCTAGCCCCAGTTATTCCGCAGATGGGTACCAGGCAGCCAGTGCCAGTGAGGGGCAATGCCAGAGCCCAGCTACTCCCTGCACCTCATGGAATAATTAGCCCCAGTAGGGGGTAAGAGGGACACAGTATGGGGAAGAGACAGTAGCTGAGAGGCAGATTCTGCCTGTGTGGGACCGACACCCTGAGTTTATATATAGTCGCTTGAGTGGCCCCTGTGTGTAACTTGCCCCCCACAGTAAGACGAGCCCTACTCTCACTGCCCTTCCACACTGCACCAAACCTCTCCTTGCCCTCTTTGTATCAAAGCCTCAGCCTCCCTCCTCCCCCCCCCCAACCCCAAACCTCCCCCTTCCCTCCCCCTGTGCCTCCTGCCCCTGTCCGGCTCTCACTCCGCACAGAGCTGCGGCTGTCGCTGCCTCGGATCTACGGTCGCTGCTGACTCCGGGCTGACTCGGCTGCTGTCGGTTCCGTGTGGCATCTTCATCCTCTTTGGGTTTTGGTTTCTGCTCTGGGATCCGCTCCCCGACTTGGGCTTTATTTGTTTCTCTGTTGGGATCTGATACCCTGTGCCAGCCTGTGTGCCAGTCTGTGTGCCAGTCTCTGGGTAGTGCTGCCAGGCTGCTCCTGGGTTTGGATTTGACTTCTTTTCCCTGTGGATATGGACTTGCTGGGTTCGGATGATACTCTGGGGATACTTACCGTCTGAGCTGATTTGTGGGGAGAGTGGCACCTAAACCCCCCTTGGCACTAATCCCAGCGCAGCACCATGTTCCATGTTACCCTCTACTTCGTGTTGCCTTTAATGGGTAAGTACCTGTGATTGGCACCGACTGAAGGGCATCTCTGGGTCTGTGTGGGGGTTCGGGCGGGTTGGGGGTAAGTAAAGCTTGTAAGGTCCGTAGCGGGGTTCTGGGCACAGAACTCTGTCTCTTGGCATAAGCTGGGTCAGTGCCCGGCGTGTCTGTGGGTGCCTGTGGGTCAGTACGAGGGGCTTTGTGCCTTATACAGTCTGGGTCGGTTTTGTTGGCTCTGTGGACCAAGCGGATTCGGGTCTTGGTTAGATTATGGGTACAAACTGGGTCAGGTCTCGGTGTTGTCAGAAGTCAGTCAGGTCTAGAGGGACTGTGGGTACTATGGGCACAATGTGGGTTAGGTCTTAGGCTATGGGTACAATCTGGGTCAGGTCTCGGTGAGTCTGTGGGTACAAGCTGGGTTAGGTGGCACTTGTGGGCACAATTGGGGGTGTGACTTGCTGAATATGTCTGGGTGCAAGCTGGTCAGGTCTTGGTAGGACTTTTGGTACAAGCTGGTCAGGTCTCGGAGCGTTTGTGGGTACAAGCTGGGTTAGGTGGCACTGTGGGGGGGCACAAGCTGGGGTATGACTCGGTGAATATCTGTGGGTACAAGCTGGGTTAGGTGGCACTTGTGGGCACAATTGGGGGTGTGACTTGCTGAATGTGTGGGTACAAGCGGGTCAGGTCTTGGTAGGACTTTTGGTACAAGCTGGTCAGGTCTCGGAGCGTTTGTGGGTACAAGCTGGGTTAGGTGGCACTTGTGGGCACAATTGGGGGTGTGACTTGCTGAATGTGTGGGTACAAGCTGGTCAGGTCTCGGAGCGTTTGTGGGTACAAGCTGGGTTAGGTGGCACTGTGGGGGGGCACAAGCTGGGGTATGACTCGGTGAATATCTGTGGGTACAAGCTGGGTTAGGTGGCACTGTGGGGGGGGCACAAGCTGGGGTATGACTCGGTGAATATTGTGGGTACAAGCTGGGTTAGGTGGCACTGTGGGGGGGCACAAGCTGGGGTATGACTCGGTGAATATCTGTGGGTACAAGCGGGTCAGGTCTCGGTGGGACTTTGGGATCACACTGGGAAAGGTACCGTTGGGACTGGTACATGTTCCGTCGGTATCATTGGCACTGTGGGTACAAGCGGGTCAGGTCTCGGTGGGTCTGTGGGTACAAGTTGGGTTAGGTGGCACTGTTGGGGGCACAAGCTGGGGTATGACTTGGTGAATCTGTGGGTACAAGTGGGTCAGGTCTCGGTGGGACTGTGGGTACAAGTGAGTCAGGAGTCGGTACATCGGTGTTTATACTCATACGGAACCGACACTGGATGAGAATCCTTTCAGGACGAGAGTGGGGGTTCTGAGAGTATAACGGGACCGGCTGTATCAGAACAAAGTGTCGGGGATCAGAGTCGGGGATCAGAGTCGGGGATCAGAGTCGGGGATCAGAGTCGGGGATCAGAGTCGGGGATCAGAGTCGGGGATCAGAGTCGGGGATCAGAGTCGGGGATCGAGCGATCGGTACGGGAGATCCACTGAGCGTTAGTACTTTGTATATTCAGGAAATCCATATATTCCCTTTTATAATAAATATGGAACACGTGTTCTACCCGGGGAAATGGCACAACGGGTCCGGGGCAGTTTCTCTGTATTTGCCCCTCCCTGTGGCTCGGCTGCTGGGGCACTGATATTTATTGCCCTTATGTACATAAACATTCATTTGCGCTGCACATCGTACCCGGGCGCAACGCTGTATCCAGCAATGTATCTGTTATGTACTATCAGCGCATAGAATGTAATAACTGGATACAGACTGCGCTGCTACAATGGGACCAGGCACAGGGTCACTGCGTCTCCCCGACCCCCTTATATTAAATACTGAATGTGTAATAAGTACCCAGTTATGTTCCACTGCGCCTATTCGCCCAATAAAGTACATAGCGCAGAGTCCCGTGTTACTGAGGGAGAACTGGCGGTGTGTTCGGTTCTGTGTTACCCGTATCCAACTACTGTGCTACTGTCGCATCAGGCAGACCAGCTACACTTTGACCGTATATACAGTAATAGGTGACTCTATATAGTGTATCCCCTGCGCTAAATTCTCTGTACCAGATACATGCGCTATAAATTGTTATATAGACGCACTCACACTCATCTCTCACTCAGTTTAGTGGGACGTCTGTTCATATTGTGCCTGTTCATCTACGTGCGGTGTGTGTGCACATATAGTTCGCTTAGGTGAGTTAGCATTGGATATCGCGATTAGAGTATTTAGATAGCAGTAGCCAGGCATTATTGGGATGGAGTTGTAGATCCGACATAGTGGACTGTTAGTAGTCCGAGTGCACAGGGATCGTTCGATTTGGAGATCTCACTTTTCACGGTCCCTGCGGAATGTATAGTATGAATGTTGTGGCACTAATTATTGGGTTGCTATAGAGAGTTATAGGGGTCACTATACCCAGTGTATCAGGTACTGGCACTATATATTGTGCTATAGAGTTATAGGGTGCACATAGCGGCTAGCAGTGTAGTGCTGGCATCAGCACATGGCCCGAGTATATATGTGTGTCTAGATCGAGTTATCGAGGTGCTGACTTACGGCAAGTGATATGCTGGGAATACATGGCACTAATATATATTGGTGCTAGTAGCGATTGATGTTATAATAGGGCGGAACAAGTATAAGGCGCGGTGGCAGACTTTGACACGCGACACGATGAGATAACAAGAAGGAGGCAATTAATCCTGTCGGATGCCATTTATGTGAAGATCTGTGCCATTGTACAGAGCACCAGTTTTGTCAGCGCGCAGCTAGATCTTAGTAGTAGATGTATCTAGTGATGGATCGTAATACGACTTGGGATGATTGGTGATCCGGATGCCGTAGCTGTGCAGTATGGACACAGGAAATAGCAGTTGATGACTGATATAAGTAGATCATAAGGCATAAGATTCCGTATGTGAGTTATGGGGTAGAGTGATGATAAGTAGATTGATCAGATCTTTCGATGCTATCACTAGAACTTTTGTAGGATCGATTGATGATTGGTCGAGCAGTCTGATTGGCGATCGGCTGTGCTGAGTCGGATTGTGTATAATTGGCGTGTTCTGCGTGATGTCTTTCTATGTCTTCGCGCGCTAAGTATTAAGCATTGGTGCGTGGATAACGGCTCTCACTCTCTGACGTTGTAGTAAAGATGCCACATGTCGAGACTGCAAGCGCTTATTGTTTGGGTGCAGTGGGACTGGGTGTTGGGTTGGCGCTATGGCACTGCTCCTGGCACTGCACTCGCGCGATGAATATGTCTTGATTACTTATGATCTTGACGGTTATATCTATACCAGCTCTGAGTTATCTCTGTGAGTCGTGAGCTCTCACGCACTGTGTACGAGATACAGGTGGCGCACTATACGAGGTCATGAGATATATATATGTGTGCGGTTCTTCGTTCATAATGTGCTATCTCTACTCTGCTTGTATGCGGAGACGGCGCGTTGGTGTGTTGGATAGGTGGTTAGATATTGATACTTCATTGTGAGATATGCGGAGATATATAGGTGTGGTGGTTAGTAGGTATTATGGTTCAGATGTTCTAGTGGTGTTTGGAGCTCTCTGCCAGAGCTCTCTCTCACAGACTCGATGCAGTAGATCTAGGCACAGTGATAGGGTGGGAGACTACTCTCTCTGTGTGAGTGTGTGTGGCGTGTCTTCGATCAGGATGGTGACTGTTGTACGCACGCGCGTGTAGTAGGACGGATGGACGTCGCGCGCACGTGACCCTGCTGAGTTGACACTGATACTTTGTGACAGCTGATATTATATGTATTATTATATTCCAATGGGTGCGTTTCTTTTGACAGTATGTGGTTGTACTCTGACGTCTACTCTCATGATGCTAGTAGAGACGATCGCGATGAGCTATGCGTGACATAGACGATATGGGTCTTGCTGCTCTCATGATGTGTATGATAGCAGTAGTTGTCGTGATATAGGTCTCAGACTTCTACACATCGGATGACTCATTGTGATGGACGACACCGGACGGGCTGTGCTACGACATATTTGGATCACTGCGAGAGCTGCATCCTATATTGCTGTGCATGTGGTGGATGTGTGACTCTCAGCACATGGTGTGGTGGGATATATCTTATACACACATTGTGTGTGTGAGATCTGCATATCGATTAGGAGAGCTGTGGATATTGGTGTATTTGGCGGATGAGGGCGAGCTCTTACCTAGTATGGCAGGTGATTTGTAAGAGTCATATGAGAGGAGAGATCGCGCTGTGCGATTTCTAGTCTGTATCTCTCTCTGGTATAATGTATGGAGGTGTCGACCTGCAAGTCATATGATCTGCTAGTGCAGTATGTGCGCAGATTGAGAGAATTCTCACCACATTATATAGCAGATGATGACACTGTCTGCTCACTCACCAAGGAAGCTATGGATATGGAGTGTACTCGCTGTGTGTGAGGATTTTGTTATAGGGCTCTCTTCCCCTCCTGTATCTCAGATCTGTGCGATTGCTTGTTTAATATGTTAAGCTGCCTTGTAGAAGTGTAATGCTCTAGTTTGGTAGCAATGTATATACGTACGACTTATAGCTCTGTGTTATATATATAATTATCTTGTACTTCCCTGATAAGGTATATATATATTGGTGGTCGTGTTTGTGCGAGGTCAGGGTGCGTGGTCCTACTCAGTGGGTTCGTGGTGAGATATAGTGGTGCTCACTTATATATATGTGAGCGGGAAGATCCACAGTTTTGTGTGCTCACGCACGCTGTACATAGCAGACTTTCATGTGAGATATGCTCCTCATACTGCGTTGAGTGATTGGTGTGAGATTTCTCGCTCTGGTTTTGTGTAATATTAGTGAGCAGCATGAGGCTATTCTTCAGGTATATATACGTATAGATATATAAGTGTGATGCTCTTGAGGCATGCATAATGTGCATTGATAGATGTTTCACTTGTGTGTGTTTATAATTATTGTGTGAGTTAGCGTTGTATAAGGCACGCGTGTGTTGTAGTGAGAGATCGTTATATACATCACTACTGATTAGATATCTATCGACTCACTCTCTCGTGTGTGTTATTAGTCGCGTGATTGCACGCTCGGATATAATGTGTGATTAGGTCGACCTCTCCTCTCGTTAAGCTTTGTGTGTGGGGTGCTGCTCTCTCTTATATTATATAACATAATCTAGTGTAGAGTCACATTGCGATGTTGCATACTGTCAGCAGCATTAACATATATGCTCAAGTTGATATAATTGATGAGTAGTGATAGACTTCGTGTCTTCTTTGTACTGTGTGTGGGTGTGAGGTGTCGTTATATAGCTCACAGGTCGGATATATATAGATATATACGCGTATATATATTTGCGTGAGTGAGCATATTCTCATCGGATCGATAGTGTGATAGTAGTGTGTGATGATATTAATCTACTCGCACGGTGCTTTGCCTCTCTGATATATAGTGTGTGTGGGGGTGTGATATATCACTTATATATAGTGTGTTCATAGTGGATCTCTCGCTCTATGTACTTCACTCACTCTCTCCGATGCGTGTAATAGGAAGTCTTTTGATATCTTCAGTGAGTGCGCGGCACAGTTGCTCGCGTAAGCAACTACGCGACATTGGATGCTGTATGATAAGCTAGTGTGTGTGTTAGCTAGCTGAGGTACTATAGAGTCTGTAGCTTCCCTGGTTAATGATTGCTATTGGATTTTCGAGGCCTACGCAATGGTGATCTTTGCCAGCGGGTCTGATAATATAGATCTGTGTTGAGTGCGCTTATATATAATGTCAATATGATATATATATATGTGTGCTACATTGTTCTGTCTCTCTGTTGTGAGACTGCGCATATATTATGCTGGCGCTAGCGAGTGAGCTCCTCGCTCTCCGTAGTCATATAGCTTGGTGCTCTCGCTCTCTACTCTCGCTCTACTCTTGACGCTCGTCACGCTCATCGTATTATAGAGTGTTGTTCTACGATACGTAGACGCTCTCATAAGTAGAGTAATACTGATTGCTGTGTGTGCATATATCTGTGAGACTCCTGCTGAAGTCAGCTCATCTTGTATATATATAGTCTTCCGTTATTCTATTATTCGCACTCTACGCACCTCTTATACTGAGTCGTGTAGCAGCTTCGCAGGCGTTCTCACTCACTCTCTCTCACACCTCATGGTGGCGTGACTTGTTGAGACTCTGGTGCGTCATTATCGTGCTGTTTATAGGGCTGTGTGGAGCTATATTAGTGCGCACGACTCTCAGACAGTACTGTGATGTGGTGCGTCTCGCGCGCGCTCTCGTGTTCTCTCACGTATAATAGATTCACACTCGTGCGCTAGTATGTCATACGATTGTGTGAGCAGTGGATGCACGACGCTCGCTGCGCGCTCTCTATATAGATATAGATTTGGATATTTATTAGGTGTGTAGTGGGCACGACTCGCCCTGCTCTCACGAGGATGATGAAAGCGTGTGTGACGAGTTGTGTATGTCAGTGATAGTTCACAGTGAGTTGGAAGATATATATATTATAAATGTAGCGTCGACGGGTGTGGGGATGGTTTGATTGTTGAATATATACCATGTGTGATATGGCGAGGACCCATGTCTTTCCTGATTATATGTACAGATGATATATATGAGCGTACGGACGTACATTGTTTTATCTAGTCTGGATCGAGTCCAGGAGCTCTTATTCACCAATCTCACTCTCTGCTGCCAGCACATTCTCGTAGCTATACAGATGATAACTGGGTTCTCGAATTAATAGTATATATTCTACACCTGGGCAGAGGATTAGTAGTATGCGATGAGAGCGGATGTTTTGTGCTCATCTCAGATACTCACTCCTTATATCGGAGAGTTTATACATTAGAAAGTAGATCATAATACTTCTCGCTAACATTAGAGTGTGCTCGCTCGCACGATAGTGTAAACGGACTGTCAGATATAAAGTAGGCTGCTGGTGATATTATCAGCTTGACTTCGCGTTGTCCGATGACAGTATATATATAGATGTGTACCTTGCGCTTTTCTTTGAAAATTCGCATTAAATACTCACTCACGGATACAGATATATATTCACTTAACTAGTGTATGGTTCAGCAAGCAATACATTTCTTTGCTCCTTTGTTTGATACAATAGTTAACCATTTCGGCCCCATGTTTTCCTTGTCCACCGGGGGTGCTGTTTTTCTTCAATACCAATGGCAGCTCCACCGAGAAGAACAAAACCACTGTAGAGTAGGATAACCCCATGGAGTAAAAGGGAGCTGATTTGTATATATGACTATAAACCAGTCTATTTACCCTTTAAATTCTTTGTTTTAACACTCGGCTACATTAGGGGCTTTCTGAACGGGCTTGGGGGAGCCTATGACCCCCAGACCTGCATAATCCTAGGAAAATAATCCTCATTCTGGGGCAGGTAATGTCGATATGTGTCAGATGATCGTGGTAGCTTGCATAGCGTGTATGTATTTAGCGTACTCCCGCAGATTGTCATAGATTGTGGATGAGCGTAGTACTCTAGCTCACTTACATATCTCCGACTCTCTCTCTCACTCACTGACAGCACGTGTGTGTCGCGCGCTCCACTATGTGCACACAGGTATGGTCTTGCGGGAGTCGGACATCTCTCATCGCGAGATTGTGTGTGGTGTGTGTGGTGAGGAATCAACTGACGTGATTTCGGGTTTTCGCTGGGCAGTGGTAGCAGCAGCGCGCCACTCTCTCGAAGTCTTGTGCGATATACTGAGATGATGTGTGTAGGAGCTGATAGGGTGAATATATAAGAATGTATATATAGTGTGTGCTAGAGAGTGAAGGTGTGTGGTTTAGATTACTGAACTAATCGGATATATTTCTTATGCGCGCTGAGTATATATTGGCGGTGACGTGTCTCGCTGAGACGCGCACTCTCTGCTGCGACTTGTGCTCTATCGTCGTGATGGTACCTGCATTGTTATGTAGAGAGATAGATACTCTCTAAAGATATGTGAGGATTGCATATGCTCCGCTCTCTCACTCGTCAGACACGCGCTAGATTAGTTCTTGCGTGATAGATAATTATGTATATACGTATCTGCAGGACGTATATCAGAGATATATTTAGATGAGAGTTCTCTCTCGCGAATTTGTGTGATATATATATAGAGTGCTCACCAGTGAAGACGGTCTAGCTGAGTCTGAGGATAGCGAACATTGCGTGATCGCGCCTCATATATATATATGACTACATGAGATTAACGATCATTGAGTATATATATTTAGAGAGATAATGTGTGTGTTCTATTACGAGTGCGTATATGTTTGCACGAGTAGTGTGCGACTAGTATTGATGCCTAGTCTCCGCGTAGATAAAGTTAGGCCGTTATATCGGAGGAGATGCATCATATATAGAGTTAGTGAGTTGTTGGAGTGATCTAGCTGTAGGCAAGACGTGGTTATATATATAGTAAGGATATATTGATATTGGCTACAACGTTGCTGACACGCATTACCACGCATGTGAGCAGTTGTGATCGGGTCAGAGAATCAGGTAGAGCTTAGTAGTTAACGGGTGAGTGTGAGTGTGAGTGTATTCGCGTGTGTGGGAGAAGTAGATCGATTAAGTGGATCCCTCAGCCACACTCACTTGATGTTGAGGTCTGTCTAGAATCTCCAGCGCTGGAAGCAGTGTGCAACACACGCCCTGATGGAAACTTACTAGTGTGAAGCGCTCAACGTCGCTGCGTATGACATAAAGATTCACTGTATATGTAGGACTTCAAGACTGTCGCTGCAAGCGGGGAATGAAGAAGGAGAAGAACTGCCTGCGGATCTACTGGAGCATGTACCAGAGCCTGCAAGGTGGGTAACACCGGGCTGCCCAATGGGCCGATTCACTAAATCTATTCTGGCAGTGATCGGCCGATTTATAATGTGTGTTTTTTCTTTTTACAATTTTTTAAAAAAATATATAATTACATTTGCCCCTGTCCCATGATTCTTAGCTCTGTAGGCCTGGGCGCTGTCTGTCTGTTAGTTTCTCAGCAGTATCCGAGCGGTACTGACCCAGTGTGAGATCAGCTGTGCTGCAGTACCGGCTTCTACCGCTTGGTGGTGACTGTAAGCATACCTGTGCATCTGTTACACGGAATGGGTTAGTTCTGCTACACAGGCAGTATGGTCTAATTTCCCCTCTGTCATGTTGGGGTACGGCTTATATATTGTATATTATGGGGGTTACTGTGTGTATAGGATATGGGGGTTACACTGTGCCTATATTTTATACAGTTACTGTGTGTATAGGATATGGGGTTACCTGTGCCTAGCATTATATTGGTGTGGATGTTTCATGATAGATGATGTGCGGATGGTGAGTAATAAGTATTGATCGACGCTCCATAGAAGATATATCATTCGCTCGTTAGTGTGGTCTCTGTGTATTTAGGGATGGTGTGAGATTGTGATATATATTAGGATTACATACTACAGAGGAGCGTTGGTTCACATTGCATAAGGTGATATATGTATGTTCTCGGAGGATAGGATATAGCTATGCTAGATATATATAGTAGTGATTGGCATTCGGTTACGTTATTGATCGCATATATATACGTGTTACTCTGGGCGTGTATATATATCGAGTAAGGGTAGTGCTAGTATATGTATATACAGGTTACGCTGTGTGTATAGGGATATGGGGGTTACCCGTGCCTATATATTATACATGTTACTGTGTGTATAGGATATGGGGGCTTAACACTGTGCCTATAATATATACAGTCTGTGTGTAATAGGATATGGGGGTTAACTGTTGCCTATATATTATACAGTGTACTTGTGTGGTATAGGATTATGGGGGTTCACACGTGCCTATATAATTATACAGTTACTGTGTGTATAAGGAATAATTGGGGTTACACAGTGCCTATATATTAGATACAGTTATGTGTGTATAGGATATGGGGTCAAGTCAAGAACGTACACTGTGCCCATATTTATATTATACAGTTAATAGTGTGTATAGGATAATTAGGGGGTTACACGTGCTATATATTAATAGACAGGTTACTGTGTGTATAGGATATGGGGTTACACGTGCTATATAATTATACAGTACTGTGCGTGTATAAGGATAATGGGGTTACAACGAACGTAACTATATATTTAAGACAGTTAGCTGTGTGTATAGTATATGGGGGTTACACGTGCTATATATTATACAGTTACTGCTGTTGGGTATAGGATACTTGGGGGGGTTAACTGTGCCTATATATTATATCAGTTTACTGTGTGTTAGGATATGGGGGTTTAACTGTTCCTATATATTATATTTACGTCTAATGCGATACGTGTGGGTCTCCGTATGTATTGTTATGAGTGGAATGTATGCTATCACGCCGTGGGCTTTAGATCTGTAGCACTCAGCTCTCCGCTCTCTCGCTCTGCTGCTCTCGCGCTCTGAGTGTACGGCGGCTCTACATCACGGTGATATATATATATATTCATGTCGGTAGTCATTAGTAGCGTCGCTCTCGTGATATGGTAGTGTGAGGGTGTGTGAGTTAGCTCCCGCTCGCTCACTCATTTAATATATACCGGATAGTGACTAGGATATTATGAGTAAGATGTGGCATCACGCGGTGTGACTGACACTCACGCTCTATAGTCATATTTTATAATTTGCATTTTATCGCTCGCTCGTCATAGGGAAATATAGGGGAGGTTTACACGTGCCCTATATATTATACAGTTACTGTGTGTATAGGATATGGGGGTTACATTGCCTATATATTATACAGTTACTGTGTGTTATAGGATATGGTTACACTGTGCCTATACATTTATACAGTTACTGTTGATGTATAGGTCATGTGGGGTTACACCGTGCCTATATATTATACAGTTTACTGTGGTATAGGATTATTGGTTACACCGTGCCTATATATTATACAGTTACTGGTGTATAGGATATGGGGGTTACACCGTGCCTATATATTATACAGTTACTGTGTGTATAGGATATGGGGGTTACACCGTGCCTATATATTATACAGTTACTGTGTGTATAGGATATGGGGGTTACACCGTGCCTATATATTATACAGTTACTGTGTGTATAGGATATGGGGGTTACACTGTGCCTATATATTATACAGTTACTGTGTGTATAGGATATGGGGGTTACGCTGTGCCTATATATTATACAGTTACTGTGTGTATAGGATATGGGGGTTACACTGTGCCTATATATTATACAGTTACTGTGTGTATAGGATATGGGGGTTACACCGTGCCTATATATTATACAGTTACTGTGTGTATAGGATATGGGGGTTACACCGTGCCTATATATTATACAGTTACTGTGTGTATAGGATATGGAGGTTACACTGTGCCTATATATTATACAGTTACTGTGTGTATAGGATATGGGGGTTACGCTGTGCCTATATATTATACAGTTACTGTGTGTATAGGATATGGGGGTTACGCTGTGCCTATATATTATACAGTTACTGTGTGTATAGGATATGGGGGTTACACCGTGCCTATATATTATACAGTTACTGTGTGTATAGGATATGGGGGTTACGCTGTGCCTATATATTATACAGTTACTGTGTGTATAGGATATGGGGTTACGCTGTGCCTATATATTATACAGTACTGTGTGTATAGGATATGGGGGTTACGCTGTGCCTATATATTATACAGTTACTGTGTGTATAGGATATGGGGGGTTACACCGTGCCTATATATTATACAGTTACTGTGTGTATAGGATATGGGGGTTACACTGTGCCTATATATTATACAGTTACTGTGTGTATAGGATATGGGGGTTACGCCGTGCCTATATATTATACAGTTACTGTGTGTATAGGATATGGGGGGTTACGCCGTGCCTATATATTATATAGTTAAAGATTTCCCAACTACACAGACAACAATAATCCCGTTAGACACAGAGAATCACATTCCCCCGACTCTCCCTGTTAATAAAGGAATAGGCTGTGCCCCCCCAGGGCCCCACACATTAATCTTACTGTGTCTGAGTCGGTTCCTAACCCCCAGGCGAGAGCAGTTCTGCATTGGGAGATCATTGTCTTCCCTGTGACCCCCCCTGCTCATACGCCCAGGAGATTCTCATGTTTAATGTTATTGAGAGCGACAGCAGATCAGTCAGACCCCCGGCACATTGTCAGGTTTGTATAAAGTGGGGGCCCCGGGGGGCCGGTGGCCTTGGGGCAAGCTGGGTGCAACTCAAGGCGGCCTTTTGTAACCGATTTTCTAACAATTTGACCTCATAATTCCATTCTGGCATGTGTTGCTTTTCAGCTGCGGGATCCGGGGGTCTGTCTTCTGTCCTTGAACAGATGGCCGTGGGTCTGGTGTTGGCGGCCAGAACTCTCTAAGGGTCCCCTGGGGGGCCCCGACCTTCCTAAACCCATGTCAAATGATTCGCCTGTTAGCAGTTTAGAAGTTAAATAACTAACCCCCCCCCCCTCTAGGTTGGGCCAATAGAATTGTGTCCATATTGATCCTTGCCATTGGTCTTCATTGTTTTTCTGTTAGTTCACCAGTTCTTCAGTTTGGAATTTTAGCAGTTATCTGGTTGCCAGGGTCTTATTTACTCTAGCAACCAGGCAGTGGTTTGAATAAGAGACTGGAATATGAGTAGGCGAAGAACTGAATAGGAAGAAAAGTCATAAAAAGTAACAAAATACAAATGTAACCTCTGAAAGCTAGAAAGAGGCAGAAAAAGCAAGGCAAATAATAACAACAAAAACAATTATACAAAATAAATGAAGACCAATTGCAAAGTTGCTAGGGCGTTCTCTAACATACTAAAGGGGTTATGTAATAAAAAGCACTGTTTGCCCAAGAGCAGTAACCAATATTCTGCCTGCTGATTGGTTGCTATGGGTTACTGCTCTTGGGCAAACATAGTGCCTTTTATTACATAACCTTAAACTACCCTTTTAAACCTTAATAGCACCTGATGGAATTTGCCTCTTTGCCCCACATTTCTGTTTCAAAGAATATAATATATGGAGTAACACATCTTACACCTCTTTAGTGTACAGTGTATATATATATATATATATATCTATATATTGGGGTGTTCAACTTGCCCCATAGATATTTATGAAAGATCTATAAAGCTGTTTACGTGTATATAGAAGCCATAATGCAGACTGGGGCAAATTTACTAACGGGTGCTAAGTTGCATTGACGCATTGCTCCAGGTTACTGCCCCAGCTTGTGTACAGGTATGGGACCCATTATCCATAATGCTCGGGACCTGGGGTTTTCCGGATAAGGGGTCTTTCCGTAATTTGTATCTCCTACCTAAAGTCTGCTAAAAACATTTTTTGTGCTGTTCTGCCCCAATAAGATGTAATTATATCTTAGTTGGGATCAAGTACAGGTACTGTTTTATTATTACAGAGAAAAGGGAATCATTTAACCATTAAATAAACCCAATAGGGCTGTTCTGCCCCAATAAGGGGTAATTATATCTTAGTTGGGATCAAGTACAGGTACTGTTTTATTATTACAGAGAAAAGGGAATCATTTAACCATTAAATAAACCCAATAGGGCTGTTCTGCCCCCAATAAGGGGTAATTATATCTTAGTTGGGATCAAGTACAAGTACTGTTTTATTATTACAGAGAAAAGGGAATCATTTAACCATGAAATAAACCCAATAGGGCTGTTCTGCCCCCAATAAGGGGTAATTATATCTTAGTTGGGATCAAGTACAAGTACTGTTTTATTATTACAGAGAAAAGGGAATCATTTAACCATGAAATAAACCCAATAGGGCTGTTCTGCCCCAATAAGGGGTAATTATATCTTAGTTGGGATCAAGTACAGGTACTGTTTTATTATTACAGAGAAAAGGGAATCATTTAACCATTAAATAAACCCAATAGGGCTGTTCTGCCCCAATAAGGGGTAATTATATCTTAGTTGGGATCAAGTACAGGTACTGTTTTATTATTACAGAGAAAAGGGAATCATTTAACCATTAAATAAACCCAATAGGGCTGTTCTGCCCCCAATAAGGGGTAATTATATCTTAGTTGGGATCAAGTACAGGTACTGTTTTATTATTACAGAGAAAAGGGAATCCTTTTTAAAAATGTGAATTATTTGATTAAAATGGAGTTTATGTCCTTTCCGTAATTCAGAACTTTCTGCATAATGTCCCTCTATCCACTTGCCCCTCCAGTAAAGCTGCTCCATGAAAGAAAACAATTGCCCTAATTAGGGACATTTTTATGGGTTTTTTCTTTTACGCTCATTGATTTTCCCTAACCCCAGAAGAGTAATAAAGGGCCCGATTGACTAAACTGTAACCAAACCAACCTGTAGCCAACGCAGTAGGACTAGTGATACATGAGCAGCCACTACTAACCCCCCACTATAACCAGTTACAACCTTTTACCCATCACCCCTTCTAGGAGGTATTTGGGCAGCTGTTGGGTATTGTCTGATTAAAGGGGAAGAAACCCTGAGATTAAAACAAAGGAAAGTGGCAGACTGAGGGGTTTATGTTGCACAAATCACAAAGGAAGGTGAATGAATAAACAGTTGGAAAGGCTTTTTGACTTGACTTCTATTTATGGGTATACTATGCCTTTAAATATTTGGGTATACTTTCCCTTTAACCGTATATGTCCGTAAACGCTGCCACTGCTTATGTTACACACGGGCACGGAGACGCCAGCGCCACTCGCAGAGAGACAGGAGCCTGCGGGGAATGTTATGACAGTCCCTGAGATCTGTTGCAGCTTCATCCCACGGAAACTCCCCGCAGCCTTACCCTTATTTATGTAGCGCCAGCGAGTTATGACATAGTAGGGTAAACTGCATGGGGGGGGCACATAACTCTTCCCTGGGGTCCCCTGCCAGGAATGGGCCACATTGCAATGAGGGGGGCCTCGAGGGGTGGGTAGGAAGGGGTCATGGAGGCCGGAGAAGGAGCTGTGTGATACTGTGTGTGTAGTAAGGCAATAGTGTGTATAGCACGTGTAGTAAGGCTACAGTGTGTGTATAGCAAGTGTAGTAAGGCAATAGTGTGTGTATAGCAAGTGTAGTAAGGCAATAGTGTGTGTATAGCAAGTGTAGTAAGGCAATAGTGTGTGTGTATAGTAAGTGTAGTAAGGCAATAGTGCGTATAGCACGTGTAGTAAGGCAATAGTGTGTGTATAGCAAGTGTAGTAAGGCAATAGTGTGTATAGTAAATAAGCCAATAGTGTGTGTGTATAGTAAGGCAATAGTATGTGTAGTAAGGCAACAACGTGACTATTTCCCAGTATCGGCTGATAGCCAAAGGCAAAGCTAGGCCCTGACGCTGCTGACCTATAACTCCCAGCACCCTATGGCTGGCAGGGTAGCATTTTTGAAATATTTGGTCTGTTTATATACATATAATCCTCACCTACCCATATCTGGCCTATGGAGTGTAGCAGCTCTCACTATCACAGCAGCCCCCCCCCCCCCCCCCAATGGTTATTGGTCAGTTAACTCCTGCATTGCCACGTGCCAAACGCACTTACAGACCCCTCCAGGCAAGCTGGGCCCCCAACCAACACAGATCTGGGCTCGGCAGAGCCAATAGCAACAACCGAGACATCAAAATCGGGATCTCAAAGGAAACCTCTTCCTATTTATGGGATGGAAATGAGCAGCGCGTCTGTTTCATTGAAGCTGCTCTTGTTTGAAAGGCACCTGGGGGAGGGGAGGGGGGGGGGTCGTTATATCTGACGAGATCGTTATTTCTGATGAGGTCACTCTTCGTTACAGTTGTAGTGGGACCTGGGCTTTGTCCTGTAAAGTTTCCATCCATAAATATATCGGCTCTGGTACTGCCAGTAAGCACCCTGCCCAGTGTTCCCATCAGCCCCTGCCCCAGTGAGCTTACAGTCTAAGGTCCCTATCACATTCCCATCAGCCCCTGCCCCAGTGAGCTTACAATCTAAGGTCCCTATCCCATTCCCATCAGTCCCTGCCCCAGTGAGCTTACAATCTAAGGTCCCTATCCCATTCCCATCAGTCCCTGCCCCAGTGAGCTTACAATCTAAGGTCCCTATCCCATTCCCATCAGTCCCTGCCCCAGTGAGCTTACAATCTAAGGTCCCTATCCCATTCCCATCAGTCCCTGCCCCAGTGAGCTTACAATCTAAGGTCCCTATCCCATTCCCATCAGCCCCTGCCCCAGTGAGCTTACAATCTAAGGTCCCTATCACATTCTCATCAGTCCCTGTCGCAGTGAGCTTACAATCTAAGGTCATAAGAGGGCTGCTGTACTGGTTTTTGTCTACAGCAGCTGTTCTCCTATAGCCACAAACCTTCTAGGTGGCGCTGATCATGTGTTACATGTTTCCGTAATGGGGGCATTGGGGGCCTGGGTTTAACCACTACTCAGATAAAGTAATACGACTACAGAATTCTTTCTTTTCCAAATGGGTGGCGCTGTTCTGCTGTGCTGTCAATAGGGATTTTTGCCCAGTGGTAATGAGCGGTACTGCAGCCCCTCCAGTGATAGTGAATGAACCCCTCGCTGTGTGGCTGTAGATTATGATATTAATATGTACCTACCCTCTGTGTCACCTACAGGCAATGAGCTGCTGGAGGATTCCCCGTATGAACCAGTGAATAACCGACTCTCCGACATCTTCAAAATGGATTCCCTTTTGTCAGGTACGAGAAGCTGATCTGTGTTTGTACAGTGATTATATATTTGATAGCGTTGCCCCTCGACACCAATAAAATCCACAACCTGATTGAGTGAAACTGAGACGCCGCAGACTGTACTGGTTTCTGTGCTGCTGGGTGAAATTTGCAAGAAAAGATATTCTTGGTGTTTTCATGTTGTGCCTTTTTTATTGATTTTATATTTACAGTAGGGGGTACATTATCCCTTATAATACATGAGTGATACTCAGAGTTCCCTGTATAACTCAGCCTGCAGCCTTGTGCCTTTATATGGGGGGCACAGAACCCCTCAGTGACTGCTAATATCCTTATCATTTACAGTAGGGGGTACATTATCCCTTATAATACATGAGTGATACTCAGAGTTCCCTGTATAACTCAGCCTGCAGCCTTGTGCCTTTATATGGGCACAGAACCCCTCAGTGACTGCTAATATCCTTATCATTTACAGTAGGGGGTACATTATCCCTTATAATACATGAGTGATACTCAGATTGTATAAATGGTCACAGAGCTTCAGGCTGAGAGTGTTGGGCAGGGATTCAGGTTCATTTTCCTGCACTGTTGTGCAGAGCCTGTAGGTGGCAGTGTTATTCCCTGCTGAGCTGCCCTGTTGGCGGTTAAATAACCAGTCTCCCTTTCTTCTGTCTGTCTGACTCCCCACTCTCCCCTCTCTCTGCACAAAGAGACTCCCCGTCTGCTCAGATGTCTCTCTTGTTGTGCCAAGTCCTCACTCGCCCGCAGTGCTGTGCAGCAGTTCAGAGGAATATTTCTCTATTTCACCCCCCAAACACCATCCCTTGAGAATAGAGACAGACAGAGAGGGGTGCAACAGGGTGATTGTATCTTGGCAGCCCATTGATCCTCCCATTGGGGGGCATTACACCGATGGCTGCGTCTCCGCACTCCCCGCGTCTCTATGTAAAGAGTGAATCCAATTCCCTTGGAAATGTCCGACCGCTTTCCTGTCCTTCACACAAACATCCGACAGATTGATATAAGGGGGAATATTGCCGAAACAGGGCACAAACGGTAAACGGAGAGGGTGCAGGGGGTTATTAATCCTGGCAGGAGAGAGCGAACTTGCCCTCATTACAAATGGTAACACTACACTACAATTCCCAGCATTCCCTGGCAGCCCCGGCTGGTAGCATTCATTCACAGAGATACTGCCAAAACGTAGATGTTGTTGGTTTCTATAGAAATACATGGCAATAACTGGCCTACTGAGTGCAGCAACGCACAAGTACAATGCTTTTCTCACCCACACAAGTGGCCATTGCAATAATATTAAATAATAAAACTAGACTCAATTCTGGTTGCCAGGGTCAGTGCCCCCGGCAACTAGACGGTATTTCATATTTCAGATCAAAGGGAGGGCGGAGTGACAAATATAAATATATAAAGACTACGTGCAATGGGAATGGGGCCCTTGCGGCTGGCTAAATCTGCCATTGGGCGAGGATTGCCCGGTCCTGTTGATCCTCGGCAGGGGCCCCAGTACTGAGCCAATAGTTATCTGGGAAACCCAACGCGTTGGGCAAAGATCAGATGAGCAAATCTTGGCCTTTAATTTAGTAGGACCCTCATCCTCACAGGAGGTCCCCATTATTGGCCCACTGGGCCCCCAGTTGCCAGAAAATAAATTTATGCCCAAACCCACCCATGATACCCCCCAAACCCCTCACAAGCTTAACCCATAACCCCTTGGGGGGGCTGCATTCTGTACCCCCATGGTGGCAGCCCTGGGGTAAGGGGGTAACTGCCCTTCCAGCCCTACAGCCATGATTTATTGTTTAACCCCTTAATAATTTCGCCTTGTATCCCGCACCCCATTATTTTCCCATGGAAATCCGAGAAAGAGAATAAAATATGGAAATATTCCGCGCTCTCCGTATGGCGAATAAATCTCCGGCAAAGAACCGTTTTTCTTCCCATTTGTGAATTTGTGCCGATGTCAAGCTGCTCTAATAGGATTTGTATGGAGCGCCGAGGCTTAATATTTCATGGGAACTTGCATTTCTCCCAATAATAACCCAAAAAATCCCCATACAGTAACCTGGGGGGGGTGTTACTCTCTATATAAAGCCTGAGCCACATGTGCCCCCCCTGTATGACTAAACTTTGATTTCTGCTATAGGGGTTTTATAGCATTTTATTTGCTGCACTCGATAGGCCAGATCGGTTCTTTTACAGCTGATTGGGGACTGTAGAGATAATCATGTGAACAAGATAGGTCCTTATTGGTCTGTCCCTTTAACTATGCCAATCAGCTAATAGCAGGTCTTTGAAAGCAAACATCTGATTGGTTGCTATGTGCTACAAGACCTGGGCCTTTTGTTGTTGCTTTCTATAGGTTGGTAACATTGTAGCGCAGCATAAAGAATATTCCCCCCTCTCCCATGATATTGCCCTGCTGCCTTCTGACTCGGCCTCGGCCGCCCCCTCCCCATCGGATGCCCCCAGAGATAAGTAATTAATATAATTCATCAGCCCGAGTGTCCCCTGGGCCCCGGTGTCAGGGGGAATCAAGAGGAAAAAATATATGAAGCCTGTTAATCAACCCCCCTCAGTCAGCTGTTTGGGGTGACTTAGAGCTGTCTTTTGGGGTGCTGATCACAATTCAGCAGGAACAGCCCCCTAAGTTTGCTCATAGCCTGTACAGAGAGATACCATAAAACTATGGCACATAGGGATTCCCCTGTACTAAGCACAATTCAGCAGGAACAGCCCCCTAAGTTTGCCCATAGCCTGTACAGAGAGATACCATAAAACTATGGCACATAGGGATTCCCCTGTACTAAGCACAATTCAGCAGGAACAGCCCCCTAAGTTTGCTCATAGCCTGTACAGAGAGATACCATAAAACTATGGCACATAGGGATTCCCCTGTACTAAGCACAATTCAGCAGGAACAGCCCCCTACGTTTGCTCATAGCCTGTACAGGCAGCATATGTTTCTTATTGTATTTACAGTAAGAGAAGCAGCCTTTGCCCCCCAGTCTGGATAATATCATTATAAAGTAATTTAGATAAAGGCACAGAAAGGAGGATCATGGGAAGAGCTGGCGTGGGATTTGTATTTCTTTATTAGATTCCCGCTATTGCGACTCTCCGTGCTGCACAATAATGATCCCCCCCCCCTTCCCGCTTGGGCCCACAAGTTATTTCATTGTTGGTTCCGGCACGACACCCCGGGACTGGGAGCCAGGAAAGTCTCTCTTTGGGTGACAGTAATAGATTCATGGAGTCTACACTACAACTGTCACCCAAGCTGCCTTGGCAAAGGCTTCAAACAGGCGAGCGCAGAGCCCTGCCAGGCGCAGATAAGATAAAGGGCCCCCGGGGGGAGGGGCCCCAATACCTTCCCGTATCGTGTAGCTCCGATGTCTGCCTTCAGCGCCGCGTCTCACCCAATCCTTATTCTGCCTCCTAGGAACACAGCAACCTACCTAGTGCTACCAACCCCTATTTCTGTAGGGAAATGAGAGCAGGGCAGGCAGTAACCCTTCCAACACTTTCCCCTGTCTCTGCCCCTATATATTAGGTACCTACCTAGTGCTACCCACCCCTATTTCTGTAGGGAAAGGAGAGCGGGGCAGGCAGTAACCCTTCCAACACTTTCCCCTGTCTCTGCCCCTATATATTAGGTACCTACCTAGTGCTACCAACCCCTATTTCTGTAGGGAAATGAGAGCAGGGCAGGCAGTAACCCTTCCAACACTTTCCCCTGTCTCTGCCCCTATATATTAGGTACCTACCTAGTGCTACCAACCCCTATTTCTGTAGGGAAAGGAGAGCGGGGCAGGCAGTGCAGTAACCCTCCAACACTTTCCCCTGTCTCTGCCCCTATATATTAGGTACCTACCTAGTGCTACCAACCCCTATTTCTGTAGGGAAATGAGAGCAGGGCAGGCAGTAACCCTTCCAACACTTTCCCCTGTCTCTGCCCCTATGTATTAGGTACCTACCTAGTGCTACCAACCCCTATTTCTGTAGGGAAATGAGAGCAGGGCAGGCAGTAACCCTTCCAACACTTTCCCCTGTCTCTGCCCCTATATATTAGGTACCTACCTAGTGCTACCAACCCCTATTTCTGTAGGGAAAGGAGAGCAGGGCAGGCAGTAACCCTTCCAACACTTTCCCCTGTCTCTGCCCCTATATATTAGGTACCTACCTAGTGCTACCAACCCCTATTTCTGTAGGGAAATGAGAGCAGGGCAGGCAGTAACCCTTCCAACACTTTCCCCTGTCTCTGCCCCTATGTATTAGGTACCTACCTAGTGCTCAATATGCTCAGTATATAAATATACAATATAAAACACAAGAGGGGGTTTAGCTGTGCCAGTTATTACAGTAGAAGGAATCTCAGGCATTTCATACAGAAGCTTCCGGCTGTGGGGAAAGCAGAATACAATCAGTTCTCTTACTGGGAAGGTGGAAAGGGATCTTTCCTGACCAATGAGTTTCCCCAAAACCCCATGGGGGGGTAAATAATTATACACTGTGGTGTATTATACTGCTATATCTACTGAGTTAATGGCTGTGCTGGGAGGGAGAGCAGTATCGGGGAGTAGCACGGGGCAGGGATTGTATCTCAACTGTTATTAGGAGTCACAGTGAGGGAGATGGGGGGCCGTAGGGGGGGCACCAGGAGGATTCTTAATATCAGTGTCCTGAAACTGCCAGGGTGGAGAGAGTAGGAATGACAGCTTCTCCTGCAGGAAAGTATCCATTTATCTAAATTAAATTATTTTACAGCTTGTGTGCCCAGAACATTCCTTCTCTGTATATTTGTATTTATACATATGGGTAGGGGGTGCCATAGTGTTTCCCTTAGACAGTACAGTATGGGGTTACAGCTTATTGTGTGCCCAGAACATTCCTTCTCTGTATATTTGTATTTATACATATGGGTTAGGGGTGCCATAGTGTTTCCCTTAGACAGTACAGTATGGGGGTACAGCTTATTGTGTGCCCAGAACATTCCTTCTCTGTATATTTTGTATTTTATACATATGGGTAGGGGGTGCCATTAGTGTTTCCCTTAGACAGTACAGTATGGGGGTACAGCTTATTGTGTGCCCAGAACATTCCTTCTCTGTATATTGTATTTATACATATGGGTAGGGGTGCCATAGTGTTTCCCTTAGACAGTACAGTATGGGGTACAGCTTATTGTGTGCCCAGAACATTCCTTCTCTGTATATTTGTATTTCATACATATGGTAGGGGGTGCCATAGTGTTTCCCTTAGACAGTACAGTATGGGGTACAGCTTATTGTGTGCCCAGAACATTCCTTCTCTGTATATTTGTATTTATACATATGGTAGGGGGTGCCATAGTGTTTCCCTTAGACAGTACAGTATGGGGGTACAGCTTATTGTGTGCCCAGAACATTCCTTCTCTGTATATTTGTATTTATACATATGGGTAGGGGGTGCCATAGTGTTTCCTTAGACAGTACAGTATGGGGGTACAGCTTATTGTGTGCCCAGAACATTCCCTCTCTGTATATTTGTATTTATACATATGGGTAGGAGGTGCCATAGTGTTTCCCTTAGACAGTACAGTATGGGGGTACAGCTTATTGTGTGCCCAGAACATTCCTTCTCTGTATATTTGTATTTATACAAATGGGTAGGAGGTGCCATACTGATTCCCACAGAGTACAGTATGAGGGTACCCAGCCTGCCCATACAGACAAGCCCACCATTAGCAGTACAAGGGCACAGTGACCTAGCCCCCCATCAGATCAATAACAGTGGGGAGCAGAACTTGCCAGTTATTAGCATTATTCTCACAGGGCAGGTCCAGCTTTGGGTTACACACGGATCTATAATATACATTGGATTTCATGAAGTTCACTTCTCTTGTTTCTGGGTTATGTTGCAGTCTGTGGAGCCGGCGCTGGGCCTGTAAATGCCGAGAAGATATTAAAGTTTCACCATAACTCATAGA
The DNA here is from genome assembly GCF_000004195.4 of Xenopus tropicalis. NCBI lineage: Eukaryota > Metazoa > Chordata > Amphibia > Anura > Pipidae > Xenopus > Xenopus tropicalis. Next base: position 4,788,978 of record NC_030683.2, on the reverse strand, counting down.
TTGTAAGTTCTTTGGGACAGGGGCCCCATTCTAAGTCTGTGTGTAATAATTGTCAATGCATTATATATTATATCATCTGATACAATGTAAATGCTTATTTGTGCCCTGGGTACCCCTGGAACTATAGCAGGGTGACTGTTACCCCAATGTTTCTATATATCTGTAACCTTGTTATGGGCTAAGGGGGCCCAGCCTGAAGGCCAGTTAGGGGGGGATTTGGGGTGAGTGCTTATTTGTGCCCTGGGTACCCCTGGAACTATAGCAGGGTGACTGTTACCCAATGTTTCTATATATCTGTAACCTTGTTATGGGCTAAGGGGGCCCAGCCTGAAGGCCAGTTAGGGGGGATTTGGGGTGAGTGCTTATTTGTGCCCTGGGTACCCCTGGAACTATAGCAGGGTGACTGTTACCCCAATGTTTCTATATATCTGTAACCTTGTTATGGGCTAAGGGGGCCCAGCCTGAAGGCCAGTTAGGGGGGGATTTGGGGTGAGTGCTTATTTGTGCCCTGGGTACCCCTGGAACTATAGCGGGGTGACTGTTACCCCAATGTTTCTATATATCTGTAACCTTGTTATGGGCTAAGGGGGCCCAGCCTGAAGGCCAGTTAGGGGGGGATTTGGGGTGAGTGCTTATTTGTGCCCTGGGTACCCCTGGAACTATAGCGGGGTGACTGTTACCCCAATGATTCTATATATCTGTAACCTTGTTATGGGCTAAGGGGGCCCAGCCTGAAGGCCAGTTAGGGGGGATTTGGGGTGAGTGCTTATTTGTGCCCTGGGTACCCCTGGAACTATAGCAGGGTGACTGTTACCCCAATGTTTCTATATATCTGTAACCTTGTTATGGGCTAAGGGGGCCCAGCCTGAAGGCCAGTTAGGGGGGATTTGGGGTGAGTGCTTATTTGTGCCCTGGGTACCCCTGGAACTATAGTGGGGTGACTGTTACCCCAATGTTTCTATATATCTGTAACCTTGTTATGGGCTAAGGGGGCCCAGCCTGAAGGCCAGTTAGGGGGGGATTTGGGGTGAGTGCTTATTTGTGCCCTGGGTACCCCTGGAACTATAGCAGGGTGACTGTTACCCCAATGTTTCTATATATCTGTACCCTTGGTATATAAAGCTGTTGCTATCAGCCAATAGACAGTAACAAGCTGGGACCCTAATTGGTTCCAGGCAGCAGGTTCGGCTTGATGGCTAAAAGGCTTAAATAAGGGAGAGCACCCACAGTTACCACTAAACAAGACTACAGACAGGTATATATAACAGCAATTAATACATAACTTTCAGTCTGCTGGAACCACTCGGTGTAATTGGGTTGTGGTGCCGATCCCTCATACTAATGGCGGCAGCCACAGGCAGGACCCATGAATAAATTAGCACCTCTGGGTCTCTCCTCAATCTGCCGTTATCTAGCGGGTTCCCTGAATAATGCACGCGGGTGGAACCATTCAGCACTGATATATGGAGCAGGCCTGGGTTTTATCGTTTGGTTTACATAATGTTAATAATTAATTCTATTCATTTAAATACAAGACTCGGTTACAGAACCGTACGAGGATGATGTATGTGCCCGGCGCTGGGCGCTCTAATGCTGTACTTATGGGCCAGTGAGTCGGCGCCGCGCGTTGCCAGGAGACTCCAAATGGGCTGGAAATTCATATTTCCTTATGGCTGTTCTGCCTGTGTGAGCGACCTACAGGGATCAGATGGGAGATGCCCAGAGGCCGGGGGCAGTTTGTAGGTGCCAGCACCCCTTATTTTATTTGTTTCTATATATCTGTAACCTTGTTATGGGCTAAGGGGGCCCAGCCTGAAGGCCAGTTAGGGGGGGATTTGGGGTGAGTGCTTATTTGTGCCCTGGGTACCCCTGGAACTATAGCGGGGTGACTGTTACCCCAATGTTTCTATATATCTGTAACCTTGTTATGGGCTAAGGGGGCCCAGCCTGAAGGCCAGTTAGGGGGGGATTTGGGGTGAGTGCTTATTTGTGCCCTGGGTACCCCTGGAACTATAGCGGGGTGACTGTTACCCCAATGTTTCTATATATCTGTAACCTTGTTATGGGCTAAGGGGGCCCAGCCTGAAGGCCAGTTAGGGGGGATTTGGGGTGAGTGCTTATTTCCCCTGGATATTCTCGGGGTTATTGCTGGTACAAGTGTTTCTGTGTATATTACCTTGTTATCGGCTCTGGGAGGTTGTGATAAAATGATGAAGCTGAAAGGGAAATTGAACCAAGAGATTAGGAACAAGCAGTCAGTTGGAGCTTTAGAACAGTCACAGTAGAATTATTAACAGAACCAACCTCCAGGCCCAACAGTAACGGCAGCAGAACCCTCCTATATCTAAAGCTTCATCTATTCAGCTTGTTCTTTCTATTGATTTCTCTCTGTTTCCCGGGGCAGATTTCTCGCTTTCAGTTTGGGTTTTTGCTGAACTAAAGAAGCTGCAGAATAAATGTTTATGGTATGTTTGTATTTAATGATCAATTTATGTAAAAATACCCCAAACTGTGCTATAAGTTTCTGCACAAAATTAACCCATGCTTACCTGTTTATATGGCGCCGTTTGTGGCTGATACGGAGGGAAAGTGACCCTGTGGTTTCTTGTATAATCTGTGCGGAAGGAATACATATCTGCATGAAATGCGTGATGTTCCGGGTATAAGGCACGGCCATGCTGCAATAGCCCTGTTTCTCTAATGTGGGACATCATACGCTGTTTAGGAGTAACCATGAATTGCATTATTATAGGTGCATCTCCTTATTATACATGTAGCACAGGAAGGGGAATTCACCTGGTCGGAAGCAGAGAATTCTGGGGGGCTGAGGGCCAGGACGTTGCTGCTGACTGTTGCCCCTATTTAGAGCCACACCTATGTATCTAGGATTTAGTTTATTCCCTGTTCCTTTTGTCTCTCTCCTTACATCCACTTTCCCTTCTGTCTCTGTGTGATTTTCTTATTTCTCTCCTCTTTATCTTTCTCCTCATTCCACCTTTTCTTCCTTTCTCTTCGCTTTTCATATTCACCTTCTAATTTCTCTTCTCCTCTTCTCTCCGCAGGGACATTTTCTTTTTTTGGTTTCTTACCCTCTTTGCTTTTAACGTTGTCACCATTGGTTTCCCCGTTCTCCTTCTCCCCCATCTTTACTCCCCTCTTATTGGCTCCCCATTTCCTATTTATGTTCCATTGTTTCCTTCTACTCCAATGATCCCCAACCAGTGGCTCAGGGCAACATGTTGCTCCCCAACCCCTTGGATGTTGCTCTCAGTGCCCCCAAACCAGGGAGTTATTTTTGAATTCCTGACTTGGGGGCAAGTTTTGGTTGAATAAAAACAAGATTTCCTACCAAATAAAGCCCCTGTAAGCTGATAGGGTGCATAGAGGCCTCTAATAGCCAATCACAGCCCTTATTTGGCTCCTCCATGAACTTTTATGGTGCTTGTGTTGCTCCCCAAGTCTTTTTACATTTGCCTGTGGCTCCCAAGTAAAGGTTTGGGGTCCCTGTTCTACTCTTATACTGTCTTCCCTCTTCTACTCTCATTTGTTCCCTTTTACATGTCCCCTTTTGTCCTCTCCTTTTTCTCTTTGTATCAACTTTCTTCTTTTCCATTATGTTCTATTTTTCACTTTTTGCTCTTCCACCTCCCATTTCTCTCCTTTTTATCCCTTTCTTCCTCCCACTCTATCCACTTAAAATCAGCCCTGTTTCCCCCCCTCCCTTATTTTGCCCCCCACTTAAGGTGGCCATACACCGGCCAATTAACACTGCCCAACCAGACGAGCAGATCTTTCCACCTACATGCCCACTTTGGGTGGGCAAATTTTGCGAATGTCATCATTTGGCCCTAGGGATTGGATTTCAATGAAGGGGATCAAACAGAAAAATCAAGCCTGATTGACTGACATCTGGCAAATTTTTGGCCAATTATCATATCAGGGAGGCCTGTTGGAGGGCCCATACATGGGCAGATAAGCTGCTAAATGGTCTGATGGACCTCAATCAGCTGCTTAAACCTACCCGTGTATGGGCACCACTAAAGTCAGCAGCCTATTGGCCCCTGTGTGGGGCTAAGTGGCTTAGTGTATATGTGGTTTTTACTTCAGTAATTATATTTTCCTACTGACTTGGTGATTCTCTCTCTGCCCTTGGGCTTTAACTACGCAATTCTCTCATGGCTCCCGTGCAGCTCTTGGCGCATTGGCTGCAGTATTTTTACCCATAGTGATTGTGAATGAGTCCCAGTGTCTCATAGATCTGCTGTGCTCTGCGACTGGGCTCATAACCCAAAGCCTTGGCAGAACAAGTGCGGGTCAACCAGAGCCAACAAACAACCATCGGGTAACGGGAGCCGCCTTATTGCCAAGCGCATCGTTGGAAGTGAGGAAGGAACAGGAAACAGTAATTATTTACTTCATCAGAGCGTTACATGATAGTCCGGAGAGGGAAGGCTGCTTGGTCGGGCCGCTCGCTTACTGATTATAAGCAGCGAGGCAGCTCCTATAGCAGCGCATTCTCTGAAAAGGGAAAATAAGGGCTACTGCTTACTGTGTGCCCAGAACATTCCTTCTCTGTATATTTGTATTTATACATAGGGGTAGGGGGTGCCATAGTGTTTCCCTTAGACAGTACAGTATGGGGGTACAGCTTATTATGTGCCCAGAACATTCCTTCTCTGTATATTTGTATTTATACATATGGGTAGGGGGTGCCATAGTGTTTCCCTTAGACAGTACAGTATGGGGGTACAGCTTATTATGTGCCCAGAACATTCCTTCTCTGTATATTTGTATTTATACATATGGGTAGGGGTGCCATAGTGTTTCCCTTAGACAGTACAGTATGGGGGTACAGCTTATTGTGTGCCCAGAACATTCCTTCTCTATATATTTGTATTTATACATATGGGTAGGGGGTGCCATAGTGTTTCCCTTAGACAGTACAGTATGGGGGTACAGCTTATTGTGTGCCCAGAACATTCCTTCTCTGTATATTTGTATTTATACATATGGGTAGGAGGTGCCATAGTGTTTCCCTTAGACAGTACAGTATGGGGGTACAGATATAACTTTTTAAACAACGTAGCCCCCCCAGGCAATCTAGGGCCTTAGCCCATAGGGCGTAGAGAATAAAAATCCAGCAAACAATGCGGCAGCCCGCGCCTAGCCCCTCCCACGGGGGAATGAGCTCAGTGCGCCCCTCTTGTCTCCGCAATAACTTAACGCCCCCCCTCGCTCCCTTTCTAAGAAATTGCCTGAAACGGCTGGAGAGGGCGGAAGGAGCGGACGAGTTATTTCTGCTTTTATAGTGATTGGCGCTATAGGGGGGCTCCCTGCCTTTCCTGCTGCCTGAATCATCCCAAGGCCCTCGCTCGGCGCAGGTCGCCAGAAATACGCGCGGCCCCCATTTCTATCGCTCCACTTTGTGGAATTAATGATGGCAAAGCAATTTCCCCACAAAGCGTTTCCTATTGGGCTGTCAGCGCAGAGCGATTGCACTTTCCTCCGCAGCATCCGTATTGGCGGCCGCCCAGATTGTATTGTATGGGGAGCGGCGCGTTCAGTTGGGTACGCCGGGAAAGCTGTGCCGGGCATAGAGGGCTCTGTGTCTGTATTGTCACTGTCACAGCAAGAATAACCTGTAAATATCCTGAGCCTGCAGCCCTGTGCCTTTATATGGGCACAGAACCCCTCAGTGACTGCTCATATCCTTATCGTTTACAGTAGGGGGTACATTATCCCTTATAATACATGAGTGATACTCAGAGTTCCCTGTATAACTCAGCCTGCAGCCTTGTGCCTTTATATGGGGGGCACAGAACCCCTCAGTGACTGCTAATATCCTTATCATTTACAGTAGGGGGTACATTATCCCTTATAATACATGAGTGATACTCGGAGTTCCCTGTGTAACTCAGCCTGCAGCCTTGTGCCTTTATATGGGGGGCACAGAACCCCTCAGTGACTGCTAATATCCTTATCATTTACAGTAGGGGGTACATTATCCCTTATAATACATGAGTGATACTCAGAGTTCCCTGTATAACTCAGCCTGCAGCCTTGTGCCTTTATATGGGGGGCACAGAACCCCTCAGTGACTGCTAATATCCTTATTTACAGTAGGGGGTACATTATCACATAGGATGTTCATTAATTTCTGTGTTTCTTCCCCAAGGTACATAGAAATATCAAATAGAAAAGATCCAATTCCACATAAATATCTGATATTATTGAATGATTTGCTGGATCTGGGGATTGTTAGTAGGACACACAGCAGATTCGCCATTCCCTGGGGGCATTGGGTAGGGTGAGGGGAGTATTGCCGAGTCCCAGCACTGATTTATTTCATTGTCAGGGGATATGGAAGGGGGGGGGGGGGGCTGCTTTTAAATCCCCCCATTTCCATGCGCAGACAAACACACGGCAGGAGGGTGTAGCAGCGACAGGGGCTGATTAATTGGTTTCGTGTCAAAGTTGGCAAAAAAAACTTCAGCTCAAGCAAAATAAAGGTCAGGATGCAAATTGCACTGTAGGTTCAGACTGTCAACGAAACTCAAATATAGAGTGTAGTAAATTAACGTGGAAATGCTTAGCTTGATAAATAACATTATAAGCTTCATATTTGTATTTCTGTAATGCTATGAATTGGTATAATATGTTTAGGAGCTGCCATATGGATTCCCATAAACAGTAGGGTCCAAGGGTACAGCTTATTGTGTGCCCAGAACATTCCTTCTCTGTATATTTGTATTTATACATATGGGTAGGAGGTGCCATAGTGTTTCCCTTAGACAGTACAGTATGGGGGTACAGCTTATTGTGTGCCCAGAACATTCCTTCTCTGTATATTTGTATTTATACATATGGGTAGGAGGTGCCATAGTGTTTCCCTTAGACAGTACAGTATGGGGGTACAGCTTATTGTGTGCCCAGAACATTCCCTCTCTGTATATTTGTATTTATACATATGGGTAGGAGGTGCCATAGTGTTTCCCTTAGACAGTACAGTATGGGGTACAGCTTATTGTGTGCCCAGAACATTCCCTCTCTGTATATTTGTATTTATACATATGGGTAGGGGGTGCCATAGTGTTTCCCTTAGACAGTACAGTATGGGGGTACAGCTTATTGTGTGCCCAGAACATTCCCTCTCTGTATATTTGTATTTATACATATGGGTAGGGGGTGCCATAGTGTTTCCCTTAGACAGTACAGTATGGGGGTACAGCTTATTGTGTGCCCAGAACATTCCTTCTCTGTATATTTGTATTTATACATATGGGTAGGAGGTGCCATAGTGTTTCCCTTAGACAGTACAGTATGGGGGTACAGCTTATTGTGTGCCCAGAACATTCCTTCTCTGTATATTTGTATTTATACATATGGGTAGGAGGTGCCATAGTGTTTCCCTTAGACAGTACAGTATGGGGGTACAGCTTATTGTGTGCCCAGAACATTCCTTCTCTGTATATTTGTATTTATACATATGGGTAGGAGGTGCCATAGTGTTTCCCTTAGACAGTACAGTATGGGGGTACAGCTTATTGTGTGCCCAGAACATTCCTTCTCTGTATATTTGTATTTATACATATGGGTAGGAGGTGCCATAGTGTTTCCCTTAGACAGTACAGTATGAAACAATGGAAGGTTCCTTGGCTGGAGGGAAGTACATAGGCCCTTGCTATATAGCTCTGATAAAGGGCTGACAGTTACACATGTGGCCTTTTCACTTCTACAAATGATTTGTTTGGTTTAGTTCCCCTTTAGAATCCTGCCTTTGCTTGCCAAGGGGAGTAACTGTATCTCTTCCGTATTCGGTGGGGGCATAAATGGTCTTTTCACGAAAACAAGGCCGCAGGGAGTTGTAGGTCGGGGTTATTTCAGCGCCTGTCAGCGCACTCCATCCCGCCTGGGACGCGCTTCCCTTACTATTCATTAGTGCGCGGATATTTGCAGTGAGAAAGCGGCGATTCAGCAGATTCCCGCGCTCCTACAGGTAATTACACGGGTGCGATGCTCCCGACTCGCTTAATACTCTGATTCTTATTGCATTATAATTCTGCTGCTGCCTGTACCGGCGAGATGCGCTTGTCTGTGGGTTGTGCCTCAGAGACTGGGGGGTAGTGGGGTGGGATTTTATTTGCGTCCCCCCCAATTAAAGGGTTGGTTCATGTCTAAGTTCAGGATGTTGTTAAATACCCATTTCTAAGCATCTTTTCAATTGGTCTTCATTTATTTTTTTTATAGTTTTTAAATTATTTGCAGCTTTCAAATGGGGGTCACTGACCCCGGCAGCCAAACCCTATTGCTCTGTGAGGCTCCAGTTTTATTGTTGTTGTGACTTTTTGTAACTTTCAAGCCCCTCCCCTATTCATATACCAAATTCTCATTCAAATCACTCCCTGGTTGCTAAGGTAACTTGGAACCTAGCAACCAGATAGCTGCTGGAACTCCAAAGAGCTGCTGAACAAAAATCGACGTAATGAAAAAACTACAAAAAATAAAAAACGAAGACCAATTGCAAATTGTCTCAGAATATCACTCTCTACATCGTACTAAATGTTAAAGGTGACCAACCCCTTCAAGTGGGATCCGTTGGCTTTCTGACTAAAGCGACTCCAGACCAAATGTATGTTGAGACAGAGCTTCCCCTGTTTGTGATAGGACAGGTGACTGGGGCAGTTGGATAAAAGGACACTCGATGTACCTGCTTACAGAGCAAATTTGATGCCATTTTGACATTTCTTTCATCTGTTTACTTTCCTTACTTCCTGTTAGTCATGTGACTTGTTTTTCTCAGTTTGCAGCCTTATTCGATGTTCATCATTCCCATAAAGAGGGGTAACTGGCCACTTCCTCTTGTCACTCTCCAGCTATGGACTACTATTCCCAGCATGCATAGCTAGCCACGGCCAAGGGTAAACTCTTTGTGAGAGGATTTGGCCCCTTTAGCAGCCATCAATATACCTGCCAAGGCCCGGGCTGGCAATACAAAGTTACTAGTAGGATTGCCACCTTTCTGTGACTGATACCAGCCTGCGGGTTGGGTGGGGTGGGACGTGACATCATTTGGGGGCAGGGCTATGACATAAGGGGCAGGAAATCTGTGGGGCTGGGTAGGAGGAAGTGGAGGGGTTGGGGAACTGTGTGGGGTTATGGGCGGAGCAGAGCTGGGCCAATAGTATAGGCCATTACAAATTTACCAGAAAGTACATTGCCAGTATAATGGTAATGGTGGCGCCGACTCATCTGGTGATATAGTGGCTAAGCCGGTTAATGGTGGCGATTTACTTGCCTGAAAAACATGGGCAGATTAATACTGGCATTGGCCTTGGGCTGTGTCCCAGCTGTACCCCGGCCCTGGCTCCCTCCCTGGTCAAGCTCCCCCCTGTACCCCTCTCCCCTGCCTTAGCCCCCGGCCCCTGCCCTAGCCCCCCCTTCTTGGAACTGATTACCCCAAGTTGCCCATAGGGTAGCCCCCACTGAATCTGAATGGAGATCAAATGATTAACCCCAGTCAGTTGGTTCCTCTCATTCCAAGTGTTTATACAGGTATGGGATCCGTTATCCGGAAACCCGATATCCAGAAAGCTCCGAATTACAGAAAGCCCGTCTCCCATAGACTCCATTGTAATAAAATCTGATTTTTAAAATTGATTTCCTTTTTCTCTGTATTGGGTTTATTTAATGGTTAAATGATTCCCTTTTCTTTGTAATAATAAAACAGTACCTGTACTTGATCCCAACTAAGATATAATTACCCCTTATTGGGGGGCAGAACAGCCCTATTGGGTTTATTTAATGGTTAAATGATTCCCTTTTCTCTGTAATAATAAAACAGTACCTGTACTTGATCCCAACTAAGATATAATTACCCCTTATTGGGGGCAGAACAGCCCTATTGGGTTTATTTCATGGTTAAATGATTCCCTTTTCTCTGTAATAATAAAACAGTACCTGTACTTGATCCCAACTAAGATATAATTACCCCTTATTGGGGGCAGAACAGCCCTATTGGGTTTATTTAATGGTTAAATGATTCCCTTTTCTCTGTAATAATAAAACAGTACCTGTACTTGATCCCAACTAAGATATAATTACCCCTTATTGGGGGCAGAACAGCCCTATTGGGCTTATTTAATGGTTAAATGATTCCCTTTTCTCTGTAATAATAAAACAGTACCTGTACTTGATCCCAACTAAGATATAATTACCCCTTATTGGGGCAGAACAGCCCTATTGGGTTTATTTAATGGTTAAATGATTCCCTTTTCTCTGTAATAATAAAACAGTACCTGTACTTGATCCCAACTAAGATATAATTACCCCTTATTGGGGCAGAACAGCCCTATTGGGTTTATTTAATGGTTAAATGATTCCCTTTTCTCTGTAATAATAAAACAGTACCTGTACTTGATCCCAACTAAGATATAATTACCCCTTATTGGGGCAGAACAGCCCTATTGGGTTTATTTAATGGTTAAATGATTCCCTTTTCTCTGTAATAATAAAACAGTACCTGTACTTGATCCCAACTAAGGTATAAATAATCCTTACTGGATGCAAAATAATCCTATTGGGTTTGATTAATGTTTTATGGTTTATGATTTTTTTTTTTTTTTTTTTTAATAGTAGACTTAAGGTATGAAGATCCAAATTATGGAAAGACCCCTTATCCATAACACCCTTGGTCTCGAGCATTCTGGATAATGGGTCCTATACCTGTACTGAAGCCCAGACAGTGCTGAGCATGGAAATTCTTGTACTGGGACCAAACGGTCCTTTGTCGGGTCTGTTCCATATAAAGCTGAGCGTTACTGCCCCACTCTCACCCCGGGCACCGGACTCTGCGCTTGGGTTCTGATGTAGAAATGTGTTCTCTGCCTTCTCAGCGCTGTTATTTACAGATTTAATTAGAGATCTGTTATAGCCACTCATAAATGTGTAATGGGAGTTGTCTTAAATCTCCCTGAGGAATGTGGGAAGTTACTGGTGCGCCCACAATATGTCCCGTGCTGCAACAACCTACGGAATCCTCTCTCCTCATAATATCTCATTACTGAGGGGTTCTGTGCCCCCCATATAAAGGCACAAGGCTGCAGGCTGAGTTATACAGGGAACTCTGAGTATCACTCATGTATTATAAGGGATAATGTACCCCCTACTGTAAATGATAAGGATATTAGCAGTCACTGAGGGGTTCTGTGCCCCCCATATAAAGGCACAAGGCTGCAGGCTGAGTTATACAGGGAACTCTGAGTATCACTCATGTATTATAAGGGATAATGTACCCCCTACTGTAAATGATAAGGATATTAGCAGTCACTGAGGGGTTCTGTGCCCATATAAAGGCACAAGGCTGCAGGCTGAGTTATACAGGGAACTCTGAGTATCACTCATGTATTATAAGGGATAATGTACCCCCTACTGTAAATGATAAGGATATTAGCAGTCACTGAGGGGTTCTGTGCCCATATAAAGGCACAAGGCTGCAGGCTGAGTTATACAGGGAACTCTGAGTATCACTCATGTATTATAAGGGATAATGTACCCCCTACTGTAAATGATAAGGATATTAGCAGTCACTGAGGGGTTCTGTGCCCATATAAAGGCACAAGGCTGCAGGCTGAGTTATACAGGGAACTCTGAGTATCACTCATGTATTATAAGGGATAATGTACCCCCTACTGTAAATGATAAGGATATTAGCAGTCACTGAGGGGTTCTGTGCCCATATAAAGGCACAGGGATGAATTTGTCAACCACAATCTACCAATATTCATGGTATATTTTTATATTTGTCAGATTTTTTCACATCTGTAAGGAAGCACCAGGGGAGATGGAACAGATCCATCAAACTGTTATTACCCTGCTAAACATTGCAGTTGTGGGTAATGGAAGTGCTGACCTACATTTAACCGATCTCTAAATTGACTCTCTAACTCTCGCTATAAGACCCAAAATGCCCCCGTCACCGGGACAAATGGAGACGATTCTAACGAATGGACCCCCCGTGGGTCAGTCCCGTTCATTGGCTCACATAGAATCCATTGCTCAGGGTAAATCTTATGTAATAATGGGGTAATTATCAGGAGTTGGCAGGGGACAGATAATCCTTACTGTAAATAATTTATATATTTCCTTAACTCCCTGTCTAAACCCAATACACGGGGTACAGCCATGTCCGAGAGGGGAGTCACTGAACGAGCCATTGGCACTCAATAAAGCCACATTCTGTTATCCAATCATTGACCAGACTCTGTTGGAGAGATTTCATTGGTCGATCTGTTGAGGATCAATATGGCAGCTTTGTTTTCTTCCCTTCATTTTCCTCCTAAGGGGGCCCTTTAATGCTAATTTTGCCCCAGGGCAATTGCTGCCCGTGTAAGGAATGAAGAAGTAGCTGATATAAGGCTTTTTCTCAATCCCATCATCTGGCTGGAAAAGGTCCCACAGAATCTGGTTTCATTCAAAATATATTCTGGGAATGCACAAACAAACAAACAGCGGCAAATTGTTTATCACATGTTTATAAGGAGAGCCCCCCCCCTTGTACCCCCATATCGGTCCATTCACTTTCCCTGGAGCAACGGCTGCAGATGAGCACCACATGCTGAATAATGAGCTGCTGGAATTCTTGGCCAATGGTCAATTAGTGAGTGTGAGTATAATTAGCCATTAGGCCGAGGCTTCTTTCTCTTCCTTCCCATAAATTCCTCTTCCAACCAGTTTGGGATTTGCTTCACCCCCACTTCCAAGTAGTTGACCTTGAAAACAGACTCATCAAGTCCAGCCTATTAGATCGTATAATCCCATGGGAGGGTCATTAATACATTTACAAATACAGCCAATTCCATGTATAATACCCACAGCAGATAAATACAGTGCCAATTCCATGTATAATACCCCAGAACCCACAGCAGGATAAATACAGTGCCAATTCCATGTATAATACCCCAGAACCCACAGCAGGATAAATACAGTGCCAATTCCATGTATAATACCCCAGAACCCACAGCAGGATAAATACAGAGCCAATTCCATGTATAATACCCCAGAACCCACAGCAGATAAATACAGTGCCAATTCCATGTATAATACCCCAGAACCCACAGCAGATAAATACAGTGCCAATTCCATGTATAATACCCCAGAACCCACAGCAGGATAAATACAGTGCCAATTCCATGTATAATACCCCAGAACCCACAGCAGGATAAATACAGTGCCAATTCCATGTATAATACCCCGGAACCCACAGCAGGATAAATACAGAGCCAATTCCATGTATAATACCCCAGAACCCACAGCAGGATAAATACAGAGCCAATTCCATGTATAATACCCCAGAACCCACAGCAGATAAGTACAGTGCCAATTCCATGTATAATACCCCAGAACCCACAGCAGGATAAATACAGTGCCAATTCCATGTATAATACCCCAGAACCCACAGCAGGATAAATACAGTGCCAATTCCATGTATAATACCCCAGAACCCACAGCAGATAAATACAGGGCCAATTCCATGTATAATACCCCAGAACCCACAGCAGGATAAATACAGGGCCAATTCCATGTATAATACCCCAGAACCCACAGCAGGATAAATACAGTGCCAATTCCATGTATAATACCCCAGAACCCACAGCAGATAAATACAGGGCCAATTCCATGTATAATACCCCAGAACCCACAGCAGGATAAATACAGGGCCAATTCCATGTATAATACCCCAGAACCCACAGCGGGATAAATACAGTGCCAATTCCATGTATAATACCCCAGAACCCACAGCGGGATAAATACAGTGCCAATTCCATGTATAATACCCCAGAACCCACAGCAGGATAAATACAGCGCCAATTCCATGTATAATACCCCAGAACCCACAGCGGGATAAATACAGTGCCAATTCCATGTGTAATACCCCAGAACCCACAGCAGGATAAATACAGCGCCAATTCCATGTATAATACCCCAGAACCCACAGCAGGATAAATACAGTGCCAATTCCATGTATAATACCCCAGAACCCACAGCGGGATAAATACAGTGCCAATTCCATGTATAATACCCCAGAACCCACAGCGGGATAAATACAGTGCCAATTCCATGTATAATACCCCAGAACCCACAGCAGGATAAATACAGTGCCAATTCCATGTATAATACCCCAGAACCCACAGCGGGATAAATACAGTGCCAATTCCATGTATAATACCCCAGAACCCACAGCAGGATAAATACAGTGCCAATTCCATGTATAATACCCCAGAAAACACAGCAGGATAAATACAGTGCCAATTCCATGTATAATACCCCAGAACCCACAGCAGGATAAATACAGTGCCAATTCCATGTATAATACCCCAGAAAACACAGCAGGATAAATACAGTGCCAATTCCATGTATAATACCCCAGAACCCACAGCAGGATAAATACAGTGCCAATTCCATGTATAATACCCCAGAACCCACAGCAGGATAAATACAGTGCCAATTCCATGTATAATACCCCAGAACCCACAGCAGGATAAATACAGAGCTAAATATCTAATGCTAAAAATCTTCACCCCAGCTGAGGTAGAGATAAGATCTGTCCGGCTGAAGTCGCCATGTCGTGCCGACGCTGCGTGAGTCGGGGCAGGAAACAGGTGGTGCTGATACAGAGCAGGGGCTGACATCAGGCGGCAGGCATGATAAATTGTGCCCTTCTGCCCTCTTTATATAAGGCTCCCTCTGTGTGGGGCACAGACCCCAATTGTATCGGCACACACTGGCGCTTATAGAGTCTCTGCTCTCCCTTATGTCTCACATCAACTGAATATTCCTGCACTCACTCACTGAGCAATTCAGTGGGTTCCTCTGAGTGTCTCTTAACAGTGTCATATTATATGTGAGTTATGTGTGTGAGATCTGTTCAACCGAAATGCTCTGGGCACATAATAAGCTGTACCCCCATACTGTACTGTCTAAGGGAAACACTATGGCACCCCCTACCCATATGTATAAATACAAATATACAGAGAAGGAATGTTCTGGGCACACAATAAGCTGTACCCCCATACTGTACTGTCTAAGGGAAACACTATGGCACCCCCTACCCATATGTATAAATACAAATATACAGAGAGGGAATGCTCTGGGCACAGTGCAATGTGTAAGTTAGAGTTTGCTGAAGATTATAGTATATATGTAGAACACCTAGAGAATATGTCGGTATTTAGTGGGCAGAAAGGTTGGTTGATATAAATGCTCTTTTTTCTGTTTATCTTCAGTTTTTCTGGAGCCAAATCCTAATGACATTGTGTTAATATTTAATCTGCATGAGGTCTAAAGTACAGTATATAATAATCAGGCTTTCCGTATCTCCGCTTTGTTATTAACGTCTCTTTTATTCTTCAGTTATTAAAATATGCAAATCCTAGCCGCGCTTTCTTAATGTAATCCCCCGTGCGACTGGCGAGGCGAAGGCCCCACTCTGTAAGTCGCCCACCGCTGTGCCCAGATTATGCCCGGCGCCATGGCGCCCTCTGAGCTGGCGACTTCAATCAGCCTCAATAAATGGATTTATTATCTGGAAAGGTAGTGGCGGACACTCCTGGAATTCATACACTGTAGGGGGGGGGGAAAGGGGGCCAATATCTGCCTTCTGGGGGGGCAGCGGGGAGCTTTGTGTCATGTGTTTACTTGGAATAAAGGGTTACATGTCAGTAATCGGAGCAAAGAACCCTAAAATCACTGGGTGTATGTGGGACTCGCTGTATATGGGACTGGGTGAATATGGGACTCGCTGTATGTGGGACTGGGTGGGTGATTATGGGACTGGGTGGGTGATTATGGGACTCGTTGTACATGGGACTGACTGATTATGGGACTCGCTGTGGATGGGGCTGGGTGGGTGTTGGGGCTCGCTGTGGGTGTTGGGACTCGCTGTGTATGGGACTGGGTGGGTGTTGGGGCTCGCTGTGGATGGGACTGGGTGGGTGTTGGGACTCGCTGTGGATGGGACTGGGTGGGTGTTGGGACTCGCTGTGGATGGGACTGGGTGGCTGTTGGGGCTCGCTGTGGATGGGACTGGGTGGGTGTTGGGACTCGCTGTGGATGGGACTGGGTGGCTGTTGGGGCTCGCTGTGGATGGGACTGGGTGGGTGTTGGGGCTTGCTGTGTATGGGGCTGGGTGGGTGTTGGGGCTCGCTGTGGATGGGACTGGGTGGGTGTTGGGACTCATTGTGTATGGGACTGGGTGGGTGTTGGGGCTCGCTGTGGATGGGGCTGGGTGGGTGTTGGGGCTCGCTGTATATGGGGCTGGGTGGGTGTTGGGACTCGCTGTATATGGGGCTGGGTGGGTGTTTGGGCTCGCTGTATATGGGACTGGGTGGGTGTTGGTGCTCGCTGTATATGGGGCTGGGTGGGTGTTTGGGCTCGCTGTGGATGGGGCTGGGTGGGTGTTGGGGCTCGCTGTATATGGGACTGGGTGGGTGTTGGGGCTCGCTGTGGATGGGGCTGGGTGGGTGTTGGGGCTCGCTGTATATGGGGCTGGGTGGGTGTTGGGACTCGCTGTATATGGAGCTGGGTGGGTGTTTGGGCTCGCTGTATATGGGACTGGGTGGGTGTTGGGGCTCGCTGTATATGGGGCTGGGTGGGTGTTTGGGCTCGCTGTGGATGGGGCTGGGTGGGTGTTTGGGCTCGCTGTATATGGGACTGGGTGGGTGTTGGGGCTCGCTGTATATGGGGCTGGTATTAATATTCGGAAGCATAATTTCTCAGAGTTGGTTCCTGCCCCATATTCTCTATAACAGAGAAGTGTGTGAAGTGTCTGCTCTGGGGCCCCCAGCATAAAGTAATGGGGGGGGGGTGAGGAATCACTTATTGAGCGCCAGTCACATTAGGGCTGTTTGTGCCGAGCGTTGGGGAGAGGGGGCTCCATTTAGAGGAGCATTAATGCCGGTGCTAATCGCGGCTCTCAGTGGGGACATTGCTGTGCCCCTGGGTGAGCCGGAGTCGGGCTAATGTGCTACGGACAGTTGGATGCCACGCGGCCCCCACACTCGCTCTAGAGATGCTACAGCAAATCAATAGAGACTTCTTTAAAAATACATCAGTAGGACTCGCCAATTGCGTTTAAGTGAATATCAAAGGCAGCCCAAACACTCGGCCCACCCCCCCGCGCCCATTGCATCACTTTATATCACTTCTCCCCTTCTGGGGGTAAGTGGGCAGGAGAGAGATTTACACTTCAGATCCTGGGCCATTTAGGCCTGGAACCCCCATAAACCGGCCAGTATTCCCAGTAATATCTGGTAATGTTCTTTCAGGCTGTTTCTATTTAACAGAGCTGTCGGTAGGGGCAACAGTGGTATCTACATAATGACCCCCCCCCCCCAAAGGAGCAGTTATAGGTAGTTGGGTACAGAAAGTATAGTAGGGCAATAGGCACAACAAGATGGAGGCGGTAGGGCAAGATGGAGGCGGTAGGGCAAGATGGAGGCGGTAGGGCAAGATGGAGGCGGTAGGGCAAGATGGAGGCGGTAGGGCAAGATGGAGACTGACTGAGACTGTAGGGAAAAATAACAGTAGGGCAATTAAGTGACCTTAACACCTCGGTGTCGCCCAATTTTCAACCCTTTAGGACTTTGCTGGATCTGTACAGCCCGGGCGCTGGAGACCCTCTTCCCCTCTTGAAAGGAAGACCCCAAGTTAGAGAGGTGAAGCCCTGACGTTCATTATATACATTAGGTGGGTGTAACCAGAGGGGCCCCACAGCAAAGTCATTTTTGGCCCCTCCCAGAGGTTGGCCTGTTTACCCATATTTAATTTCCTCATTAATTAGAGCTTCGTGTGGCCCCCTATGCACTGCAGCTGCAGGGTCTGCTGCCTCTATAGTAACGCCCCTGGGTTACAGTCTGGCCTATCCCGTGGGCCCCACACACCCCTAAGCAGGACATTACATTCCCGGGGGCTGCGCTAAGCCTCCCGCTGTTTCTACCCAAGGGAAACATCATTCCTTCAATTTTTTGGCCCAACACAAATGCACCGACTCCGCGTCCTTAAGGCTGGACAGACTTTTTGCTTAAAAATAACCTTTCCTTGGGTTACTTAGGGCTGGGACTGGGTCCAACGCAAGCAATCTGCTGAGTACAGCGCCCACTAAAACTTATTGCTCTCTCATCGCCAACAGAATGTTCTGGGGCGCATCCATCACTGTTCCGCACAGGTTCGCTTGGGTCCGACTGTCAATTACAAGAGGCGCGTTTTCTGGTTGAATTATTTCCGTCCTGCAATGAGATTCGCCGCAGCCACGTCACATGTGATGGATCCATAGTGAGGCTACAGCTTATTGTGTGCCCAGAACATTCCTTCTCTGTATATTTGTATTTATACATATGGGTAGGGGGTGCCATAGTGTTTCCCTTAGACAGTACAGTATGGGGGTACAGCTTATTGTGTGCCCAGAACATTCCTTCTCTGTATATTTGTATTTATACATATGGGTAGGGGGTGCCATAGTGTTTCCCTTAGACAGTACAGTATGGGGGTACAGCTTATTGTGTGCCCAGAACATTCCCTCTCTGTATATTTGTATTTATACATATGGGTAGGGGGTGCCATAGTGTTTCCCTTAGACAGTACAGTATGGGGGTACAGCTTATTGTGTGCCCAGAACATTCCCTCTCTGTATATTTGTATTTATACATATGGGTAGGAGGTGCCATAGTGTTTCCCTTAGACAGTACAGTATGGGGGTACAGCTTATTGTGTGCCCAGAACATTCCCTCTCTGTATATTTGTATTTATATATATGGGTAGGAGGTGCCATAGTGTTTCCCTTAGACAGTACAGTATGGGGGTACAGCTTATTGTGTGCCCAGAACATTCCTTCTCTGTATATTTGTATTTATACATATGGGTAGGGGGTGCCATAGTGTTTCCCTTAGACAGTACAGTATGGGGGTACAGCTTATTGTGTGCCCAGAACATTCCTTCTCTGTATATTTGTATTTATACATATGGGTAGGAAGTGCCATAGTGTTTAAGTTACAGTTTGCAGCCACAGCAATGTATTTTCAGGGCCGAATGGGAAAAGCCAGACTATAATGCGGATAAACAGGACGCAGGGCAATAACAGACCACACAGACCGCATCAAATAAAAGCAGATGTGGATATTAACTGCCCCCTGTTCCCAGACAAACACTGCAGCTCGGGGTAATTAAGAGTAATCAGGCTGCGGGCGGATATGGGGTACGGTTTAGAGGTGAGGGTAAATAATACATGAGCTGGCTAATGCCCTAATTGATCACGGGGAGATTTATATCTAGTAATTGTGCTCAGGTGCCGCGCAGCGCTGGAAGGAACCCGCGGCCTCGAGGCACAACCATTAAGGCCTCCTCGGCTGCCAAAGCAGAAATGAGCTGGGAAGGCAGCCACGCCGCCATTTAGTGCGCCCGTCCCATCCCAGAGATATACGGCCGGTACTGCCGGCCAGCCTGAAAGCTCTTATGCATTATCAGATATGGGGCCCTTTCTTCTGCACAGCAGTGCATTGTGGGTATCTTAGAAACACCATAGTGCCTATTAGGGTACCACCTCACTGAGTCCGGCCACTGACTCCCTCTGTGGCTACAGTTTCATACAGAACTTCGGGGTCAGCCTCTGTCATGATTAAGGGGCACTTTTTATTTTTAAATGACACTGTTACACAGAAAATAATTCCCTCTGCCATTTAACCTTTTATTCTTGTACCAACAAATGTATTTGTAGCTGTAATATTGGTGTGTAGGCGCCATCTCAGTGCCTTGTGCCTGAGTCTGAGCTTTCAGCCAGCGCTACACATTAGAACTGCTTTCAGCTAACCTATTGTTTCTCCTACTCCCATGTAACTGGAGGAGTCCCAAGCCGGACTTGGATTTCTTACTATTGAGTGCTATTCTGATACCTACTGGGAGCTGCTATCTTGCTCCCTTCCCATTGTTCTGCTGATCGGCTGCTGGGGGTGAGGGGGGGGGGATTTCACTCCAACTTGCAGCGCAGCAGTAAAGTGTGCCTGAGTCTGAGCTTTCAGCCAGCGCTACACATTAGAACTGCTTTCAGCTAACCTATTGTTTCTCCTACTCCCATGTAACTGGAGGAGTCCCAAGCCGGACTTGGATTTCTTACTATTGAGTGCTATTCTGATACCTACTGGGAGCTGCTATCTTGCTCCCTTCCCATTGTTCTGCTGATCGGCTGCTGGGGTGAGGGGGGGGGATTTCACTCCAACTTGCAGCGCAGCAGTAAAGTGTGCCTGAGTCTGAGCTTTCAGCCAGCGCTACACATTAGAACTGCTTTCAGCTAACCTATTGTTTCTCCTACTCCCATGTAACTGGAGGAGTCCCAAGCCGGACTTGGATTTCTTACTATTGAGTGCTATTCTGATACCTACTGGGAGCTGCTATCTTGCTCCCTTCCCATTGTTCTGCTGATCGGCTGCTGTGAGTGTGAGTGAAGTTTATCAGAGCACAGGTCACATGGCTGTGGCACCCTGGGAAAGGAAGAATATGGCTAGCCCCATGGGACAAACAGATTGCAATGCAGGATTCTGCTGGAGAAGCTCTATTAACTGATGGGTTTGTAACAAACATGTTTTCCAATGACAATAGTATCATATAGTAAGCTCCTTTCCATCAGTACAGCCTGTACGTTACTACCTGCTCCCCCGCGGCGCAATGAAGGCTCTGTATCCAGAGCTGCCACCCTGCTGAGCCCGTTATCAAGGTGAGGAGAGCGGCTGAGGTTAATGGAAAATGTAATGACTGCACCTGCCTCTGTGGCACTATTAATCATTTGCAACTGCAACTCCCAGCGCAACGTAACAATAAACACTACACTCCGAATGGGACCCCATAGGGGAATCCCAAGGAACCTATCATTATCCGCAACTCAACCCAGTGAGAATGAGGAATGAATGGATATTGGGGAGTTGTATCAGGAGTCAGAACCAGCAGTGCAGGGAAGGGAAAGGGACAGACACAGTGACAGTTACACATAACTATAAACCCAGTGAGAATGAGGGATGAATGGGTATTGGGGAGTTGTATCAGGAGTCAGAACCAGCAGTGCAGGGAAGGGAAAGGGACAGACACAGTGACAGTTACACATAACTATAAACCCAGTGAGAATGAGGAATGAATGGATATTGGGGAGTTGTATCAGGAGTCAGAACCAGCAGTGCAGGGAAGGGAAAGGGACAGACACAGTGACAGTTACACATAACTATAAACCCAGTGAGAATGAGGAATGAATGGATATTGGGGAGTTGTATCAGGAGTCAGAACCAGCAGTGCAGGGAAGGGAAAGGGACAGACACAGTGACAGTTACACATAACTATAAACCCAGTGAGAATGAGGGATGAATGGGTATTGGGGAGTTGTATCAGGAGTCAGAACCAGCAGTGCAGGGAAGGGAAAGGGACAGACACAGTGACAGTTACACATAACTATAAACCCAGTGAGAATGAGGATGAATGGATATTGGGGAGTTGTATCAGGAGTCAGAACCAGCAGTGCAGGGAAGGGAAAGGGACAGACACAGTGACAGTTACACATAACTATAAACCCAGTGAGAATGAGGAATGAATGGATACTGGGGAGTTGTATCAGGAGTCAGAACCAGCAGTGCAGGGAAGGGAAAGGGACAGACACAGTGACAGTTACACATAACTATAAACCCAGTGAGAATGAGGGATGAATGGATATTGGGGAGTTGCTTAGAATTAGATTTTATTTCATTAGACAAACACTTCCCCTACCCAGATGGTTGTAGCACAAGTAGGATGTTAAAGCCCCACTGGTGGGTTCCTGATAGTGGTACCACTATGACTCTAACACACGTATTACAATGGATTATTAGCAGCCTGATAGTTGTTGGAGGGTCGGGCTGAGCCCGGCAGGTCCTTATCGGCCACAGTCTGTACTTATATTATTGAGGGGCATTGTGGCAAGGTTCTTAATACTGGGAGCTACAGAACTACAACTCCCAGAACCCCCTTCCCAGCCATTATACTCTCTCTCTCTGTGCCTTAGCTCTTCTCTTATCTCTTTACTCACTCAGCTCTGGGAAATTGAGCTGCAGGTATATCTGTTCCTAAGGAAAATGAGTTGAAAATATCTGCAAGGATGATTAATGGTCTCTGCCAGCGAGAGTGTTACGGGCTGCTCTGTAGCACATGCTGCGCCTCAGGGAGCTGTTATAGAGCTGTCTCTTCCTCACCTTCTGTCTCTTTGCCTCTTACTCTCTCTGGCTCTCACTCTTTACTACTTAGGTTCCTACCTAGTGCTACCAACCCCTATTTCTGTAGGGAAATGAGAGCAGGGCAGGCAGTAACCCTTCCAACACTTTCCCCTGTCTCTGCCCCTATATATTAGGTACCTACCTAGTGCTACCAACCCCTATTTCTGTAGGGAAATGAGAGCAGGGCAGGCAGTAACCCTTCCAACACTTTCCCCCGTCTCTGCCCCTATATATTAGGTACCTACCTAGTGCTACCAACCCCTATTTCTGTAGGGAAATGAGAGCAGGGCAGGCAGTAACCCTTCCAACACTTTCCCCTGTCTCTGCCCCTATATATTAGGTACCTACCTAGTGCTACCAACCCCTATTTCTGTAGGGAAATGAGAGCGGGGCAGGCAGTAACCCTCCCAACACTTTCCCCTGTCTCTGTCCCTATATATTAGGTACCTACCTAGTGCTACCAACCCCTATTTCTGTAGGGAAATGAGAGCGGGGCAGGCAGTAACCCTTCCAACACTTTCCCCTGTCTCTGTCCCTATATATTAGGTACCTACCTAGTGCTACCAACCCCTATTTCTGTAGGGAAATGAGAGCGGGGCAGGCAGTAACCCTTCCAACACTTTCCCCTGTCTCTGTCCCTATATATTAGGTACCTACCTAGTGCTACCAACCCCTATTTCTGTAGGGAAATGAGAGCGGGGCAGGCAGTAACCCTTCCAACACTTTCCCCTGTCTCTGCCCCTATATATTAGGTACCTACCTAGTGCTACCAACCCCTATTTCTGTAGGGAAATGAGAGCAGGGCAGGCAGTAACCCTCCCAACACTTTCCCCTGTCTCTGCCCCTATATATTAGGTACCTACCTAGTGCTACCAACCCCTATTTCTGTAGGGAAATGAGAGCAGGGCAGGCAGTAACCCTTCCAACACTTTCCCCTGTCTCTGCCCCTATATATTAGGTACCTACCTAGTGCTACCAACCCCTATTTCTGTAGGGAAATGAGAGCAGGGCAGGCAGTAACCCTTCCAACACTTTCCCCTGTCTCTGCCCCTATATATTAGGTACCTACCTAGTGCTACCAACCCCTATTTCTGTAGGGAAATGAGAGCAGGGCAGACAGTAACCCTTCCAACACTTTCCCCTGTCTCTGCCCCTATATATTAGGTACCTACCTAGTGCTACCAACCCCTATTTCTGTAGGGAAATGAGAGCAGGGCAGGCAGTAACCCTTCCAACACTTTCCCCTGTCTCTGCCCCTATATATTAGGTACCTACCTAGTGCTACCAACCCCTATTTCTGTAGGGAAATGAGAGCAGGGCAGGCAGTAACCCTTCCAACACTTTCCCCTGTCTCTGCCCCTATATATTAGGTACCTACCTAGTGCTACCAACCCCTATTTCTGTAGGGAAATGAGAGCAGGGCAGGCAGTAACCCTTCCAACACTTTCCCCTGTCTCTGCCCCTATATATTAGGTACCTACCTAGTGCTACCAACCCCTATTTCTGTAGGGAAATGAGAGCAGGGCAGGCAGTAACCCTTCCAACACTTTCCCCTGTCTCTGCCCCTATATATTAGGTACCTACCTAGTGCTACCAACCCCTATTTCTGTAGGGAAATGAGAGCAGGGCAGGCAGTAACCCTTCCAACACTTTCCCCTTTCTCTGTCCCTTCTCCCACCCTCACCAATTTAACCCTATTAATCTTGTTTTGCCCCAGACATCCCCCTGTCACTCTTGAGTATATAATAGCAATTCACTCAGCTGCTTTATTGCATTAAATTCTTAAAAAGAGGAGGTTGAACTATATCAGGTGCTGGATATTCCGGTATTGGTTCAATTTCCCATTTGGTTTGGCTGCACTGTGTGTTGGTGGGTAAGGCAGATGCATTTAATCTCTCTGTATTCATTTCAGCAGAATGACTGGGGGATTACGCCATTAGGGAAATTCTATTCCGCTGTTTAGCAGCTGTGTGTGATCTGCATGACATAGAAAGCTCTTCATATGAAATATAATCACACGGCTACAGCGAATATTTATCGTATATACCCCACTATCGGCTCCTCAGAGGGGCTTGGCTTACACATTAATGCATATGGTTCTGGCAGGCAATGGCATAAAGAAATCATCACGTGTAACTGGAGATTCCACTAAAACAGCCCCAATCAGCCAGAATTCCCCCACCCTGATGTATAAACACTGATATGTTTAAAGGGGAACTGTTTAAAGACGAAATTAAATGGTGAAATAAACTATAATACTTGTGCTGTGACAGAATGCTCTGTTATACAGATAGCTAGAATCTCAGCCATAAAGCAGGGCAGGACTGCTGCTTACAATGGGGGGATCAGATAGGATCTGTGCCACTGTGACAGAATGCTCTGTTATACAGATAGCTAGAATCTCAGCCATAAAGCAGGGCAGGACTGCTGCTTACAATGGGGGGATCAGATAGGATCTGTGCCACTGTGACAGAATGCTCTGTTATACAGATAGCTAGAATCTCAGCCATAAAGCAGGGCAGGACTGCTGCTTACAATGGGGGGGGGATCAGATAGGATAATTGCCACTGTGACAGAATGCTCTGTTATACAGATAGCTAGAATCTCAGCCATAAAGCAGGGCAGGACTGCTGCTTACAATGGGGGGGATAGGATCTGTGCCACTGTGACAGAATGCTCTGTTATACAGATAGCTAGAATCTCAGCCATAAAGCAGGGCAGGACTGCTGCTTACAATGGGGGGATCAGATAGGATCTGTGCCACTGTGACAGAATGCTCTGTTATACAGATAGCTAGAATCTCAGCCATAAAGCAGGGCAGGACTGCTGCTTACAATGGGGGGATCAGATAGGATCTGTGCCACTGTGACAGAATGCTCTGTTATACAGATAGCTAGAATCTCAGCCATAAAGCAGGGCAGGACTGCTGCTTACAATGGGGGGGGGGATCAGATAGGATCTGTGCCACTGTGACAGAATGCTCTGTTATACAGATAGCTAGAATCTCAGCCATAAAGCAGGGCAGGACTGCTGCTTACAATGGGGGATCAGATAGGATCTGTGCCACTGTGACAGAATGCTCTGTTATACAGATAGCTAGAATCTCAGCCATAAAGCAGGGCAGGACTGCTGCTTACAATGGGGGGGGGATCAGATAGGATAATTGCCACTGTGACAGAATGCTCTGTTATACAGATAGCTAGAATCTCAGCCATAAAGCAGGGCAGGACTGCTGCTTACAATGGGGGGATAGGATCTGTGCCACTGTGACAGAATGCTCTGTTATACAGATAGCTAGAATCTCAGCCATAAAGCAGGGCAGGACTGCTGCTTACAATGGGGGATCAGATAGGATCTGTGCCACTGTGACAGAATGCTCTGTTATACAGATAGCTAGAATCTCAGCCATAAAGCAGGGCAGGACTGCTGCTTACAATGGGGGGGATCAGATAGGATCTGTGCCACTGTGACAGAATGCTCTGTTATACAGATAGCTAGAATCTCAGCCATAAAGCAGGGCAGGACTGCTGCTTGCAGGATACTCTGCCCTAGGAATATTGGCCAGATATTGGAATTTCAGCCTGCAGAATAAAATGCCCTCTCTGAAATAAATCTTGAATTTTTGCCCTAAGCTTGTAACATTTAAGGAGTCATTTAAAAAAAAAAAAATGAATCTCAGTCATAAAATCTTATATTTTCAGTTACACAGCTGAGCCTAAAATACCGGGAAGTGGAAAAAGCTGTGAAGTGATAATTTAGTAATAACAGTTTTTAGCATTTTTATTATCACTGCCAGGATATAAATGATATAAAACCAGCGATAAAGATAAAAAAAGGATCAGCATAAAGTCAGTGTCGGGGTCAGTCTTAGGGTATTTATATGCCTGTACCCCAATGTTTCTATATATCTGTAACCTTGTTATGGGCTAAGGGGGCCCAGCCTGAAGGCCAGTTAGGGGGGGATTTGGGGTGAGTGCTTATTTGTGCCCTGGGTACCCCTGGAACTATAGCAGGGTGACTGTTACCCCAATGTTTCTATATATCTGTAACCTTGTTATGGGCTAAGGGGGCCCAGCCTGAAGGCCAGTTAGGGGGGGATTTGGGGTGAGTGCTTATTTGTGCCCTGGGTACCCCTGGAACTATAGCGGGGTGACTGTTACCCCAATGTTTCTATATATCTGTAACCTTGTTATGGGCTAAGGGGGCCCAGCCTGAAGGCCAGTTAGGGGGGGATTTGGGGTGAGTGCTTATTTGTGCCCTGGGTACCCCTGGAACTATAGCGGGGTGACTGTTACCCCAATGTTTCTATATATCTGTAACCTTGTTATGGGCTAAGGGGGCCCAGCCTGAAGGCCAGTTAGGGGGGGATTTGGGGTGAGTGCTTATTTGTGCCCTGGGTACCCCTGGAACTATAGCGGGGTGACTGTTACCCCAATGTTTCTATATATCTGTAACCTTGTTATGGGCTAAGGGGGCCCAGCCTGAAGGCCAGTTAGGGGGGGATTTGGGGTGAGTGCTTATTTGTGCCCTGGGTACCCCTGGAACTATAGCGGGGTGACTGTTACCCCAATGTTTCTATATATCTGTAACCTAGTTATGGGCTAAGGGGGCCCAGCCTGAAGGCCAGTTAGGGGGGGATTTGGGGTGAGTGCTTATTTGTGCCCTGGGTACCCCTGGAACTATAGCGGGGTGACTGTTACCCCAATGTTTCTATATATCTGTAACCTAGTTATGGGCTAAGGGGGCCCAGCGTGCATATAATATATCAGACCATGGGGTTAATATCTAGAAGAGGGGAGTTGGGTTCTGGTTCCTCTCAGTCAGTACTTTGCTCAGTGAGGTTCCGTGAGTGTTCTGTAACCAAGCGACTCCGGGTCGCCGGTACCAGCGAGTGAGAAGCCGGAGCTGAAGTGGATCCTGAAGAGGAGAAATTAGGGGAGAGATAATTATTTCAGCGCAGATAACAAGCAAAGCTCTAATGACACCAATATATTTCCTCTTCTGCGAGTTTTAAATTGAAGAAAAGAAATTACAGCCAAACATTTAATTATTCTGCAAACTGAAATGATTTCGTTACGTTACGGAGAGCTCGCGGCTTGGCGGGTAAGTGTTGGTAATAATTGGAATAATAGCGAGTGATTAGATGAAAGGAGAGGGGCGGCCACCTGAGTTTGCTCCTCGGCAGAACAATAGGGGGATAATGAGACGGACTTTGGTTCTGTTGGGCGAGAGGCACTGCTGCAGAACCTCTTGGCACAGAAATGCCATTGTCTTTCTTTCTGTTCTAAATCAGAAAAATAGCAAAAAAAAGTAGGAAGAGTCTGCATAGCAGTTTAAAAAGAAAGAGCTTAAGACCACAAGGGAATATGGAGATATTAGGGCAAGATGGGGCTCAGTAGGGCAGGATATGGGGCTCAGTAGGGCAGGATATGGGGCTCAGTAGGGCAAGGTGGGGCTCAGTAGGGCAGGATGGGGCTCAGTAGGGCAGGATGGGGCTCATGAGGCTCAGTAGGCGGATGGGGCTCAGTAGGGCAGGATGGGGCTCCAGTAGGGCAGGATGGGGCTCAGTAGGGCAGGATGGGGCTCAGTAGGGCAGGATGGGGCTCAGTAGGGCAGGATGGGGCTCAGTAGGGCAAGATGGGGTCAGTAGGGCAAGATGGGGACAGTAGGGCAAGATGGGGCTCAGTAGGGCAAGATGGGGCTCAGTAGAACAGGATAGAGACAGTAGGGCAAGGTTGGAGACGGTAGGATAAGAGAAGATGGAGACAGTAGTCATGATGGAGCTGGCAAGGCTAGGTATTTGGTAGTTGCTATCAATAGGTCCTATATACAGTATCTTGCCGTAGGAATCCAGTTCTTGTGGCTTCATCCTATTCATTCCCCTCAGACTGTTCCACCTCCAGTACCTGCTCCAGTTCCGTACCTTCTTCCTTAACCCCTTGGATAAACCTTTGTCCATGACCCTTCCCTACTCAGTGATCTTGTTTTGGTTCTCCTGTGAGACTTTATCCAACCCAACTCTGACATCTTTGTCATGGTGCAACCCAAATCCATAAGTTACTGTTATAGGGAATAGAACACACCGGTTCTTTCTGCTCCGTCAGGGTTAGGGTCATCTTATCATTCACAGCCATGATGTTGGGCATCGATGGGGATCCTCGTAACTATTGGAACTAAATTCTCCATTGGGGTCTCCCAGTTATTGTCACTCAACAAAAAAAAAAACAGAACAGAACACAAGATTGGTCACAGCGCTCAAAGGAGTAACATAGCAAAAACAAAATGGCGGCTGCTTTCCCCCAGGAGACCCAGAAACCTGCATCTGTTCAGTGCAATACAGACAGATGTGAGTGCCTCTATATTTCATTTGGGGTTATTATACTAGTGATTGGCTGTATCCTGGCGCTATTCCTTCAGGAATGTGATGTAATGCTTATGTCACGCGGCGGATTTTGATAAATGATGCGCGGCGCCGGGAGACATGGGAGCTCCTATCAGCCCCGATTGTGTCTCTGATCAAGATGAACGGTCTAACGAGCTGCCATATCATTTATTACATTCCGGGCGCTAAAGGAACCGACTGAAATACCCGGAAAAACAGCGGAAAAAAACAAAAACTTGCCTTTTGGTTACAACTCCTTGTCCGACGGCGGAACATTGTAATTGGCTCGCGCGTTGTTTGCCTTACTGGCAATAGTAATTATGTAATTACTCAAATTACACACTAATTAGTGTTCTCGGCGAATATCCGATAACTGCGTACCCTGCAGATTGCTCCGTAATTACAGAGATTTCTGCATTTCTGTGTGGAATTGAACCGCACAAGTTGCTGACGGCAGGGCATTTTGTTTGCGGCGGGTTCAGCGGGGGCATTTTACCCATTTAACTCCTTCCCTGCCCAGTCTGTTCCCCCTTAATGGCCTGGTATTGTGGGGAGAACTAAGGATAAGTGCAACGGGTTATATACTGAGAAATGACTGGAGTTGGCCTTGGCCAGTAGGACCCAGCTCCGCCCCTATAATACAGACAGCCCATTGGCCTATTTGTATCTAACATTGCCAGGGCCAACCAGGTTTTCCCTCTGAGTCCCACCGGCCTAGTCTGGCCCTGTACCTGATACCTGACCGAGATTCTGGTATTTCCCTGGTACCCGACCCACTACAGGTCACTGATGCTGAAACAATAGTGATTATATGGAACGAGTGTCTGATACCTGTATGACGAATTTCAAGATTTGGGATTTTTACGGCACAGTCAGAATTATAGGGGTAGCAGATTGTTTGACTGCTTGGGGTCCCTGGCGTTATAAGGGGCCAGTGGGGTGCTGACTGGAAAAGAAGTCTCCAGAGTTTAGAAACCCCAAACATTTCTTCTAGTTCACTAGTGGGCACAACTATGGTCCCATCAAGCTCCAATCTTATACCCAAGCAGAACCCTGTTTCCCCTCCCACTTTTCATTCATCTGCAAAATTGAATTTCTAAATAAAGATCTTAGTGGCAAATCTAATATTTTTTGTGTTGTTATCCCGCAGAGCCCATAATCCCCAAAGGGAACGATTGCCTAGACGCAGCTAAGGCGTGTAACCTGGACGACACGTGCAAAAAGTACCGCTCGGCCTACATAAACCCCTGTACCAACAGCATGTCCAACGAGATCTGCAACCGGCGCAAGTGCCACAAAGCCCTCCGGCAGTTCTTCGACAAGGTGCCGGCCAAGTACAGCTACGGGATGTTGTTCTGCTCCTGTAAGGACGTGGCCTGCACTGAGAGAAGGCGCCAGACTATTGTACCGCTCTGCTCGTATGAGGAGAAGGAGAAGCCCAACTGCCTGAACTTGCAGGAATCGTGTAAAACAAACTACATCTGCAGGTAAGGGAACAGCCAGACCTCTCATCTCCCTTCTTCTGCCGTAGACTCCTTCAGGTTAGATTCAGGCCTTAGAAGTCTGTGGAAGCAATCTGTTTTAAGGGATTATGGTTTATCTTGGTTTATCTTGATCTGATGGCTGAGAAAGTTGGGGCCTTTGATGTCTGAAGCTTTTGCAGCAATGCCATATTTCAGGGATTTTAGAGAGGGGAAAAAGCTTAAACATCAGCAGCTCGTTGATCTTATGGTCGGAGAAAGTCTCCACTGTAGTATCAGAGTGGTGGGGACTGGGCAGGGAGCAGGGCAGAATATTCCGGTATCGTAGGGGCGACCATTTATGCTGCCAATTGCTGAATAATGTGCCTTATGTTCAACCTTTTGTAACAAGAATTCATAATCAGCATCTTACTGACCATATAGAGGGGAAGAATAATATAATAAGGAATGGTGTCAAATGAAGCCTCATGGTATAATGCTGATAAAAACCTGGGGAGGCCAAGTCAAGAGTAGAGGAGGGAGTGCAGAGATCTCCACATAGACCTTAACAATAGGACTACAGACCTTGGGCATGTTAGCCACAATATGGTAACATGGCTGAAGCAGAGGAACATGGCAACAGGAGACCAACATATTATCAGTAGAGTAAGATGGAGAACATAGGGCGAGGAGAAGACCGTAGGGCAAAATGGTTAATGTACAACAAGATTTTGATAGTAGGGTTAGTGGGATAACGAAGAGACAGCAGGCTAAGATTATTGCAAGGTGTCATAGTATAGCAAGATGGAGACAGTAGGGCAAGACAGACATTGGGGCAAGATGGCAAAAGGAAGGAAAGATAGACAGGGGCACGACAGTAAGACAATATGTAGACAGAACAAGATACACTAGGCCAAGATTGATACTATGGGGAAAGATAGAGAGTAGTACAGCTTGTTGAAAATAGGATAAGATTGAGTTAGTGGGATAACCAAGAGACGGCAGGCTAAGATTATTGCAAGATGGGGACAGTAGGGCAAGATGGGGACAGTAGGGCAAGATGGGGACAGTAGGGCAAGATGGAGACAGTAGGGCAAGATGGGGACAGTAGGGCAAGATGGGGACAGTAGGGCAAGATGGGGACAGTAGGGCAAGATGGGGACAGTAGGGCAAGATGGAGGAAGTTAGATAAGATAATGAGAGCAGGATAACCGAGAACGCGGCCAGATGTAGATATTATAACAAGAAGGTAGGACAAGGCTTAGACAGTGGGGCAGATTAGAGATAGGACAAGATGGAGAAAGGAGAGCAGGATGATGACAGTAGGGTAAGATTAAGGGATTACAAGAAGTTGGGAAAGATGGCATCAGTAGGACAAGGTTATACAGGTATAAGATCTGTTATCTGGAAACCAGATATGCAGAAAGCTCGGAATTATGGAAAGCCTGTCTCCCATAGACCCCATTTTAATGAAATAATTCAGATTTTTAAAATTGATTTCCTTTTTCTCTGTAAAAATAAAACGGTACCTGTACTTGATCCCAACTAAGATATAATTACCCCTTATTGGGGCAGAACAGCCCTATTGGGTTTATTTAATGGTTAAATGATTCCCTTTTCTCTGTAATAATAAAACAGTACCTGTACTTGATCCCAACTAAGATATAATTACCCCTTATTGGGGCAGAACAGTCCTATTGGGTTTATTTAATGGTTAAATGATTCCCTTTTCTCTGTAATAATAAAACAGTACCTGTACTTGATCCCAACTAAGATATAATTACCCCTTATTGGGGGCAGAACAGCCCTATTGGGTTTATTTAATGGTTAAATGATTCCCTTTTCTCTGTAATAATAAAACAGTACCTGTACTTGATCCCAACTAAGATATAATTACCCCTTATTGGGGCAGAACAGCCCTATTGGGTTTATTTCATGGTTAAATGATTCCCTTTTCTCTGTAATAATAAAACAGTGCTTTGTATTTGATCCCAACTAAAATATAATTAATCCTTATTGGATGTAAAATAATCCCATTGGGTTTGATTAATGTTTTATTGATTTCTTAGTAGACTTACGTAGGTATGGAGATCCAAATTACGGAAAGACCCTCTGTAATACCCTTGGTCCCGAGCATTCTGGATAATGGGTCCTATACCTGTACTTGCTCCATACCTGTACCGGTATTGCCGGTACAGTGTTGCCCAACATGCAGCCCCACAGCTCACTACAGCACACTGCACCCGCTCCTACAGCTGAGGATATGGGATCCCCCCGTGCCGACAGACTGCCCCGCCACCGAGACTGCATGTTCCTTGGCTCTCTCACATGCACTTTGTAGGCAGTAATCCTAAGACATGATGAAATCAATTACTCTACTGAGTAGGGGCCAGTGCAGTCTGGAGCTTTATTTACACCTAATATATCGGGTTTAGCCGCTGTGAACTCATTTCTTATCATTACCAGAAGCGATACCTCATATTGATCCTACGAGTGAATAAAAAGCCTGTGTGGGGACGCGTGACAGATGTCACTGGTGAGATGTCGGCCTCTGGGGGCCCCGCTCAATACCGTCAGCAACTGATAAACACACACTGATATTCTGCATTTATTTTCTTTTTTAGCTTAGGGTAATTGGAATGTCATGTAACGCCAATCAGTGTTCCACAAACTGCCTGTTTCTGCCACTCAGCTGCAGGGATTATAGGGGGAGAAACGGGGGGGAAAGGTCTTTATTACATCACTTTGTAGGTTTTTTCTTGGTTACGCCGTGCCTATATATTATACAGTTACTGTGTGTATAGGATATGGGGGTTACACTGTGCCTATATATTATACAGTTACTGTGTGTATAGGATATGGGGGTTACACCGTGCCTATATATTATACAGTTACTGTGTGTATAGGATATGGGGGTTACACCGTGCCTATATATTATACAGTTACTGTGTATATAGGATATGGGGGTTACACTGTGCCTATATATTATACAGTTACTGTGTGTATAGGATATGGGGGTTACGCCGTGCCTATATATTTATACAGTTACTGTGTGTATAGGATATGGGGGGTTACGCCTATATATTATACAGTTACTGTGTGTATAGGATATGGGGGTTACGCCGTGCCTATATATTATACAGTTACTGTGTGTATAGGATATGGGGGTTACGCCGTGCCTATATATTATACAGTTACTGTGTGTATAGGATATGGGGGTTACACTGTGCCTATATATTATACAGTTACTGTGTGTATAGGATATGGGGGTTACGCCGTGCCTATATATTATACAGTTACTGTGTGTATAGGATATGGGGGTTACGCCCTATATATTATACAGTTACTGTGTGTATAGGATATGGGGGTTACGCCGTGCCTATATATTATACAGTTACTGTGTGTATAGGATATGGGGGTTTACACTGTGCCTATATATTATACAGTTACTGTGTGTATAGGATATGGGGGTTACACCGTGCCTATATATTATACAGTTACTGTGTATATAGGATATGGGGTTACACTGTGCCTATATATTATACAGTTACTGTGTGTATAGGATATGGGGGTTACACTGTGCCTATATATTATACAGTTACTGTGTGTATAGGATATGGGGTTACACTGTGCCTATATATTATACAGTTACTGTGTGTATAGGATATGGGGGTTACGCCGTGCCTATATATTATACAGTTACTGTGTGTATAGGATATGGGGTTACACTGTGCCTATATATTATACAGTTACTGTGTGTATAGGATATGGGGGGTTACACTGTGCTATATATTATACAGTTACTGTGTGTATAGGATATGGGGGTTACGCCTATATATTATACAGTTACTGTGTGTATAGGATATGGGGGTTACACCGTGCCTATATATTATACAGTACTGTGTGTATAGGATATGGGGGTTACGCCGTGCCTATATATTATACAGTTACTGTGTGTATAGGATATGGGGGTTACAGCTGTGCCTATATATTATACAGTTACTGTGTGTATAGGATATGGGGGTTACACTGTGCCTATATATTATACAGTTACTGTGTGTATAGGATATGGGGGTTACACTGTGCCTATATATTATACAGTTACTGTGTGTATAGGATATGGGGGTTACGCCGTGCCTATATATTATACAGTTACTGTGTGTATAGGATATGGGGGTTACGCCTATATATTATACAGTTACTGTGTGTATAGGATATGGGGGTTACACCGTGCCTATATATTATACAGTTACTGTGTGTATAGGATATGGGGGTTACACCGTGCCTATATATTATACAGTTACTGTGTGTATAGGATATGGGGGTTACACTGTGCCTATATATTATACAGTTACTGTGTGTATAGGATATGGGGGTTACACTGTGCCTATATATTATACAGTTACTGTGTGTATAGGATATGGGGGTTACACTGTGCCTATATATTATACAGTTACTGTGTGTATAGGATATGGGGGTTACACTGTGCCTATATATTATACAGTTACTGTGTGTATAGGATATGGGGGTTACGCCGTGCCTATATATTATACAGTTACTGTGTGTATAGGATATGGGGGTTACGCCGTGCCTATATATTATACAGTTACCCTGTGGGGGGGGTATATTATAGGGAGTTACCCCGTTACAGTGTTTGACTGATGTTGGATATAGGAGTTATACATTCATTAGACTCGAATGGAGATGTTAACATAACAGTTATACTGTAAGAAAAAATGACATTAATATTGGGGGGGGGGTTAATCAGTTAATAGAATTATCCGGGGATGGTGAATATTTAGAAGGAATATGAGTTTACAAACTGCTCGGGGCCTATGACAATTCCTCCCTGACGGTTGAGCAGTGAAACCCTTGGAACTATATAAAATGAACAGAAGTCAGGAAAAATCAGATACTTCAAACCAGATCCCCGGAAGAGCAAAGCAATTAATCTAATTATCATCTGATTCATACTCTGTTTGGATCAAACATTAAATAACCATGCACGCACGAGGGCTCTGCAGAGGAAGGAATTTAATGGGGCTAATTAGGGCGCAGAGCCGTGTGTTGGCTCCATCTCTGAGGTCATGTGTCACTTTCACCATCAGGCCTAAATCTGAAGGGAAAAGTAGGGGATTAAAGGGCAAGTAAACACTGCTTCATGTCTTATAGTGTTAGTTATGGAGTTTGGTGGTTACGCCGTGCCTATATATTATACAGTTACTGTGTGTATAGGATATGGGGGTTACACTGTGCCTATATATTATACAGTTACTGTGTGTATAGGATATGGGGGTTACACCGTGCCTATATATTATACAGTTACTGTGTGTATAGGATATGGGGGTTACACCGTGCCTATATATTATACAGTTACTGTGTGTATAGGATATGGGGGTTACACCGTGCCTATATATTATACAGTTACTGTGTGTATAGGATATGGGGGTTACACCTATATATTATACAGTTACTGTGTGTATAGGATATGGGGGTTACACTGTGCCTATATATTATACAGTACTGTGTGTAATAGGATATGGGGTTACGCCTATATATTATACAGTTACTGTGTGTATAGGATATGGGGGTTACACTGTGCCTATATATTATACAGTTACTGTGTGTATAGGATATGGGGGTTACACTGTGGCCTATATATTATACAGTTAGCTGGTGTGTATAGGATATGGGGGTTACACTGTTGCCTATTATTATACAGTTACTGTGTGTATTAGGATATGGGTTACACTGTGCCTATATATTATACAGTTACTTGTGTATAGGATTATGGGGTTACACCGTGCCTATATATTATACAGTTACTGTGTGTATAGGATATGGGGGTACACCGTGCCTATATATTATACAGCTTACTGTGTGTATAGGGATTGGGAGGTTTACACCGTGCCTATATATTATACAGTTACGTGCTGTATAGGATATTGCGGGCGCTTACACTGTGCCTATGATATATTACAGTTTACTGTGTGTATAGGATATGGGGGTTACACTGTGCCTATATATTATACAGTTACTGTGTGTATAGGATATGGGGGTTACACTGTATATAGAATCAATATGAGAAAACATGGACTTGTAATCCCCCCCCCCTTTCAGAATCCTGCAGTTTGCCCTCAGCTCTGGGGGTTAAGGATTCCTGCCCCCAGTCGTCACTCACTGACATAATGGTAGATATAACAAGGGATGGGAGACATCTGTGGATGGGATAGTTGGATTCCCACAGGTACCAATCCAAGAAACCCTTACACCCTACGAGAAGTCGTGACGCGGGGCCCCTAATTGATTTCCTAGCTATCGGGTTCCCCTCATAAAACCAAAGCCGTAGGGGCTGCTGTGCCGGGGGGACGGGCTGTGGGAAGCGACACATGTTGGGGGGCTGAGAGAGCAGAACTGGCAGAGACGGGGAATGTCCTCATCGCTCCTGGACACCAGATTGTATATTCCGTCCGGCCAACAATTGTGTCATTGTAAATATATTGCGCAGGGGACATGATGTAATGGGGGGGTCGGAGCTATTGGCACCTCTCGGCATTACGGCGCGGATCCTCCAGCTGGGGAAGAAATCCGAAACGCGCGCTGTAACCTGCTGCACAAGGCAAATGAAGGTCACATCCCATTGGCTTGAATACAACAGACGTCTATGGTCTTTGCAATTGGTCTTCGTTTTTTTATTACTTGGGGTTTTTAAATTATTTTGCTTTTTGTTCTTCAGCTCTTCAATTTGGAATTTAACAGCTTTATGGGCTATTTGCAGCTTTCAAATGGGGGTCACTGACCCCGGCAGCCAAAAACTATTGCTCTGTGAGGCTCCAGTTTTATTGTTACTTTTTGTAACTTTCTTTTCTATTCAGCCCCTCCCCTATTCATAAACAAGTCTCTTATACAAACCACTCCCTGGTTGCTATGGTAACTTGGACCCTAGCAACCAAATAGCTGAAATGTTGAGGGGATACATTAATTTCTACTCTGAGGGGACAGGATGAAGGTTTAGGGCAGGTCCTATATTGAGGGGACTGGATGAAGGTTTAGGGCAGGGGCGGGTCCTATATTGAGGGGACTGGATGAAGGTTTAGGGCAGGGGCGGGTCCTATATTGTGGGGACTGGATGAAGGTTTAGGGCAGGGGCGGGTCCTATATTGAGGAGACTGGATGAAGGTTTAGGGCAGGGGCGGGTCCTATATTGTGGGGACTGGATGAAGGTTTAGGGCAGGGGCGGGTCCTATATTGAGGGGACTGGGTGAAGGTTTAGGGCAGGGGCGGGTCCTATATTGTGGGGACTGGGTGAAGGTTTAGGGCAGGGGCGGGTCCTATATTGAGGAGACTGGAGGAAGGTTTAGGGCAGGGGCGGGTCCTATATTGAGGAGACTGGATGAAGGTTTAGGGCAGGGGCGGGTCTTATATTGAGGGGACTGGATGAAGGTTTAGGGCAGGGGCGGGTCCTATATTGAGGGGACTGGATGAAGGTTTAGGGCAGGTCCTATATTGAGGAGACTGGATGAAGGTTTAGGGCAGGGGCGGGTCCTATATTGTGGGGACTGGATGAAGTTTAGGGCAGGGGCGGGTCCTATATTGAGGGGACTGGATGAAGGTTTAGGGCAGGGGCGGGTCCTATATTGTGGGGACTGGGTGAAGGTTTAGGGCAGGGGCGGGTCCTATATTGAGGAGACTGGATGAAGGTTTAGGGCAGGGGCGGGTCCTATATTGTGGGGACTGGATGAAGGTTTAGGGCAGGGGCGGGTCCTATATTGAGGGGACTGGATGAAGGTTTAGGGCAGGGGCGGGTCCTATATTGTGGGGACTGGATGAAGGTTTAGGGCAGGGGCGGGTCCTATATTGAGGAGACTGGATGAAGGTTTAGGGCAGGGGCGGGTCCTATATTGTGGGGACTGGGTGAAGGTTTAGGGCAGGGGCGGGTCCTATATTGAGGGGACTGGGTGAAGGTTTAGGGCAGGGGCGGGTCCTATATTGTGGGACTGGGTGAAGGTTTAGGGCAGGGGCGGGGGGTCCTATATTGAGGAGACTGGATGAAGGTTTAGGGCAGGGGCGGGTGAGGGGACTGGATGAAGGTTTAGGGCAGGGGCGGGGTCCTATATTGAGGGATGAAGGTTTAGGGCAGGGGCGGGTCTATATTGAGGGGACTGGATGAAGGTTTAGGCAGGGCGGGGGACCTTTGAGGGGACTGGAGGAAGGTTAGGGCAGGGGCGGGTCCTTTATTGAGGGGACAGGAGGAAGGTTTAGTGCAGGGGCGGGTCCTACATTTGAAGGGACAGGACAGGGGTTTAGGGCGGATGCAGGTTTAGGGGCGGGTCCTACACGGAGGGCACGGGATGCAGGTTTAGGGCAGGGGCGGGCGGGGCAGGTTTAGGGCAGGGGCGGGTCCTACACGGAGGGGACGGGATGCAGGTTTAGGGCAGGGGCGGGTCCTACACGGAGGGGACGGGATGCAGGTTTAGGGCAGGGGCGGGTCCTACACGGAGGGGACGGGATGCAGGTTTAGGGGGGGCTACGGGGGCCGTTGGCGGGGGTCCTACACGGAGGGCACGGGATGCAGGTTTAGGGCAGGGGCGGGTCCTACACGGAGGGGACGGGATGCAGGTTTAGGGCAGGGGCGGGTCCTACACGGAGGGGACAGGATGCAGGTTTAGGGCAGGGGTGGGTACTAGTGCTATTATGTAGGCTATTAGGCAATGAAGGACAGTATGGCACCAGGCAAAAGTATATTTTCAGTTTCTGTCACCCAGAAATATGACGCCGGCTCATTTATTCATAACATGCTGCCAACAAACAGGGCGAGAAAGGGTTAAGTTAAAGACAACTTCCAATCCGACTCCGTAGCCCGCCCTGCCATTACCGGGCCAGCTCTGCGCCAGGAGTCACTCTAAGCCCAGGCTCATAAATAACCTCTCTAATAAGCAGCTGTGGGTTGCTAGGGAGAGTGCGGGTCAGTAACTGCAAATAGACTCCAGCAGCCCATACACTCCGGTACCTTCATAACGGGCTCAGAACCCAAACGCACATTACTCTATCGCTGAATTGGCTGTTTATACTCTGTTCTGTGAATCGCAGGCAATAAAATCCAATTTATAAACCCCCCTTGTTAAAACTACAACTCCCAACTTCCAATGTGACTGTTACGGTGAGTTGTAGTTCAGTGTATGCAGACTGATTCATGGCTTATAGTCTGGTTGCCTTTGGCCCGGGCAGGAGATCCATATAGTAAGATTAATACAGACTACGTGGAATGGACAATGACTATATATATTTTAAAGAAGACCAACTGCAAGGTGACAGGCTGAGCTCTCTATCTCCCCCCTGCCAGGACATTTATCAGCTAATAGGATGTTAATGCAATAAGGGCCCATTATACTCGGCGCTGCCCAGATGCTCTCCTTGATCTCCCTGCAGCAGAATCTGGGTCATGTTTCTCCTTATCATAAACCCCTCTATCCTGGGGGGGTCCGACGGCCACATCTGAATCCCACACACATTTATCTCTGACCTTCGGTGCCACCACTCGCTGATACAAAGCCCCGTTCTATTCAACCCCTCTCCTATTCATACTACAATTATTCATTAAAACCACTGCCTGGTTGCTAGGGTAATTTAAACCTTAGCAACCAGATAGCTGCTGAAGTTCCACTTGCAGTACTAGCGCTCACCACTTGAGCTGGGAGGCAGATCCTTTTACACAGGCTGCAACAGAACAGCGCCACTGGCCAGGATTTATGCTGAATTGAACTGCACGGACCTTTTTTTCTTTTTTTATTAAAGGTTATACTTTCCCTTTAATTCCATCCTGCAATATCTCAGCCCCCGGTAACATTAACTCCAGCAGCAATTGTTATTCTGTTTATTCAATGTTGGGCGGCCAGGCTGCCGCTGCTCTGGGCAGATAAGTCTGAATCCATTGCAGAGTGATTAAGGGCAGGCCGGCCCGGCTCCGAGTAGCGGGGAGATGAATTCCCTCACTCCCTCCTGGAAGGAGAGGCCATTAATCATGATCCAAGCGGGGGATTGTGTGTGTGTTATACACTGAGATTATCTGCCCCACTGCCAGGGTCCTGGTGGGATCCGGGGGCAGAACAATATAAACTGAAGAGCTTGTATCAGGAGTCAGAACCAGCAGTGCAGGGAAGGGAAAGGGACAGACACAGTGACAGTTACACATAACTATAAACCCAGTGAGAATGAGGGATGAATGGATATTGGGGAGTTGTATCAGGAGTCAGAACCAGCAGTGCAGGGAAGGGAAAGGGACAGACACAGTGACAGTTACACATAACTATAAACCCAGTGAGAATGAGGGATGAATGGGTATTGGGGAGTTGTATCAGGAGTCAGAACCAGCAGTGCAGGGAAGGGAAAGGGACAGACACAGTGACAGTTACACATAACTATAAACCCAGTGAGAATGAGGGATGAA
Organism: Xenopus tropicalis; assembly: GCF_000004195.4. NCBI lineage: Eukaryota > Metazoa > Chordata > Amphibia > Anura > Pipidae > Xenopus > Xenopus tropicalis. Next base: position 4,748,415 of record NC_030683.2, on the reverse strand, counting down.
TGGGTATTGGGGAGTTGTATCAGGAGTCAGAACCAGCAGTGCAGGGAAGGGAAAGGGACAGACACAGTGACAGTTACACATAACTATAAACCCAGTGAGAATGAGGATGAATGGATATTGGGGAGTTGTATCAGGAGTCAGAACCAGCAGTGCAGGGAGGGGAAAGGGACAGACACAGTGACAGTTACACATAACTATAAACCCAGTGAGAATGAGGGATGAATGGATATTGGGGAGTTGTATCAGGAGTCAGAACCAGCAGTGCAGGGAAGGGAAAGGGACAGACACAGTGACAGTTACACATAACTATAAACCCAGTGAGAATGAGGGATGAATGGATATTGGGGAGTTGTATCAGGAGTCAGAACCAGCAGTGCAGGGAGGGGAAAGGGACAGACACAGTGACAGTTACACATAACTATAAACCCAGTGAGAATGAGGGATGAATGGATATTGGGGAGTTGTATCAGGAGTCAGAACCAGCAGTGCAGGGAAGGGAAAGGGACAGACACAGTGACAGTTACACATAACTATAAACCCAGTGAGAATGAGGGATGAATGGGTATTGGGGAGTTGTATCAGGAGTCAGAACCAGCAGTGCAGGGAAGGGAAAGGGACAGACACAGTGACAGTTACACATAACTATAAACCCAGTGAGAATGAGGGATGAATGGGTATTGGGGAGTTGTATCAGGAGTCAGAACCAGCAGTGCAGGGAAGGGAAAGGGACAGACACAGTGACAGTTACACATAACTATAAACCCAGTGAGAATGAGGGATGAATGGGTATTGGGGAGTTGTATCAGGAGTCAGAACCAGCAGTGCAGGGAAGGGAAAGGGACAGACACAGTGACAGTTACACATAACTATAAACCCAGTGAGAATGAGGAATGAATGGATATTGGGGAGTTGTATCAGGAGTCAGAACCAGCAGTGCAGGGAAGGGAAAGGGACAGACACAGTGACAGTTACACATAACTATAAACCCAGTGAGAATGAGGGAATGAATGGATATTGGGGAGTTGTATCAGGAGTCAGAACCAGCAGTGCAGGGAAGGGAAAGGGACAGACACAGTGACAGTTACACATAACTATAAACCCAGTGAGAATGAGGATGAATGGGTATTGGGGAGTTGTATCAGGAGTCAGAACCAGCAGTGCAGGGAAGGGAAAGGGACAGACACAGTGACAGTTACACATAACTATAAACCCAGTGAGAATGAGGGATGAATGGATATTGGGGAGTTGTATCAGGAGTCAGAACCAGCAGTGCAGGGAAGGGAAAGGGACAGACACAGTGGACAGTTACACATAACTATAAACCCAGTGAGAATGAGGAATGAATGGGTATTGGGGAGTTGTATCAGGAGTCAGAACCAGCAGTGCAGGGAAGGGAAAGGGACAGACACAGTGACAGTTACACATAACTATAAACCCAGTGAGAATGAGGGATGAATGGATATTGGGGAGTTGTATCAGGAGTCAGAACCAGCAGTGCAGGGAAGGGAAAGGGACAGACACAGTGACAGTTACACATAACTATAAACCCAGTGAGAATGAGGGATGAATGGATATTGGGGAGTTGTATCAGGAGTCAGAACCAGCAGTGCAGGGAAGGGAAAGGGACAGACACAGTGACAGTTACACATTGAATGGGAGCCCAGCTGGGTCAGTAGATGTGACTGAGACACTTTACCAATTTCCCTTCTTCATTTCAGATCTCGCCTTGCTGATTTCCTCACTGACTGTCAGCCTGAGCCACGGTCTCCCAGTGGGTGTCTGAAGGAGAACTATGCTGAATGCCTGCTTGCCTACTCCGGCCTTATAGGTAATGGACCTCTTGTTTATTAAAGCGTAGTGGAAATGTCCATTTGCTTTTCTTGTTGTATTATTACAACATATTATTAGATCCTAAATTTGCTTAGTTTACTGCCCTTTTTCCCTACTATCTCCATCTTGTCCTACTGTCTCCATCTTGTCCTACTGTCTCCATCTTGCCCTCCTTTCTCCATCTTGTCCTCCTTTCTCCATCTTGCCCTACTGTCTCCATCTTGCCCTACTGTCTCCATCTTGTCCTCCTTTCTCCATCTTGTCCTACTGTCTCCATCTTGCCCTACTGTCTCCATCTTGCCCTACTGTCTCCATCTTGTCCTACTGTCTCCATCTTGCCCTACTGTCTCCATCTTGCCCTACTGTCTCCATCTTGCCCTACTGTCTCCATCTTGCCCTACTGTCTCCATCTTGCCCTACTGTCTCCATCTTGCCCTACTGTCTCCATCTTGCCCTACTGTCTCCATCTTGCCCTCCTGTCTCCATCTTGCCCTCCTGTCTCCATCTTGCCCTCCTGTCTCCATCTTGCCCTCCTGTCTCCATCTTGCCCTCCTGTCTCCATCAGCAACAAAATCTTATGCTCTGTGTTTCATATTGGAATATTCTCTTGGTTTCCAGGTACAGGGATCACCCCCAACTACATTGGTTCCACCAGCCTGAGTGTCTCCCCCTGGTGCGACTGCAGCAACAGCGGAAACTACATTGACGACTGCCTGAAGTTCTTAAACTTCTTCAAAGATAACATCTGCCTCAGTACGTGGTTTGGGGTCTTTTTGTGTCAAATACTTGAGGGTTGTAGTATACCATAAAATGCTGGGGGGCCAGGCAATACTATGAAATACTGGGGAACAATGAAACAAGGGAGAGATTGAGAGGTGAACAGGCAGCCCCCCATGGCCTGCAGCCAGCAACACCCAGTTTAGGGGGGGGGGGGCTATGGTATCTTTGTTGGCAATTGTACCCACTGGGGTGTCATAGGATATACCCCCTGTCCCCTAAAACTACAGTGGCACGGCCATGCATCAGAGATATTATTCTGTTTGCTGTTGGTGCCATTGGGGGGCACAGTCTCCCCCACTTATTAGCAGACTGCAGAGATTTCCCAGGCTGCCCTGCTTCCCCTGTACAGTACAATGCAATGGACCAAAGCGCCATCAGTTCTCCCCTATTGCGCTATAAATCTGATGCCTGCGCGTCCCCCAAGAACTGATTATAACTGTGTTGTGTTCATTTACCGGAGGGGGGGGCAAATGTAACGGAGCTCAGGTAATTGCCTCCGACTCCAAAGCCAATCTGTGGGAAATTGCTGCAATCCCTTAAACCTCCTCTCTGGAAACTTTCATCATTTACTTTGTAGCAGTAATTACAGTCCGGCGGGGGGGGGGGGGGGGGCAGCGCGGGGGGAGAATGTGTCCCCAGGTACCGGGGGGGTTGCACTTATACTCACGTAGGAACAATCCGACCCTTTGCTTAGGTGGTGATACAGTTTGGGATTAAAGAAGATATTTGCTCTGCCCGGGGGGGGGGGGGGCTGGTATGTGGCACCTCAGCAAAATATGCCTTTTCCCCTCTTTTCCCTGATCTTTTCCCTTTTCCACTTACTCCCCCCTCCACCCCCAGTCTCTGTTCCTGCTCTATCAGCCCCTTTGCCCATTTCCATTCAGTGTCCCCCTCCTTCCAGCTCCTTCGCCAATAACTGTTCCACCTCCTCTCTGTTACTTCACCAATAACTCTTACTTGTCCATTTTCTTTAGGCTCCTTCCCTGATATCCATTTTCCCTCCAGCTCCTCCTCTAATCCTGCTTCCCACATCGCCATTACTGCTCCATTACCCAGTCTCCATTCTGTCCCCAACACCTCCTGCTCCTTCTCTCCATTCTGTCCCCAACACCTCCTGCTCCTTCTCTCCATTCTGTCCCCAACACCTCCTGCTCCTTCTCTCCATTCTGTCCCCAACACCTCCTGCTCCTTCTCTCCATTCTGTCCCCAACACCTCCTGCTCCTTCTCTCCATTCTGTCCCCAACACCTCCTGCTCCTTCTCTCCATCCTGTCCCCAACACCTCCTGCTCCTTCTCTCCATTCCTACTCAGCCTCATCCAAACTCCTTCTCTGACCTCCCTGTGCTCCTCCTCAGCTTCTTCTCTAATCTCCATTCCTTCTGCACCCCTTACTGCTTGTTTCCCAACCCCTGTTCTCTATCCAGCTCCTTCTCTGACCCCCATATTCTCTCCCCACTTTCTTCCCAGTCTCTATTCCCGATCCATCTCCTCCCAGTATTTGTCCGATATTCATTCCCCCTCTCTCCTGCTCCTTTATTGATCCTCATTCAGTCTCTACTTCCCCCAAGCTCCTTCCCTGATGTCCATGTCCTCTCTGCCTCCTTCCCTGATCTCTCTGCCCCCCAATCTCTCCTCCTATCTTCTTCCTGATCTGTCTGCTTTTTCCCATTCACTTCCCAATCTCTATTCCTTCTCCTCTCAGCTCCTTCTCTGATCTCTATGCACTTTACCCCTTTCCTGCTTCTTCTCCAGTCTCCTTGCCCCCCTTTTCTCTGCCCCTATATCCCCTGACCCGAAGCCATTGCCCTGTGGCTGTGAGTCCAGAGATTTTTGCTTTCAGAATCCCCCATTGGCTGTCACTTACATGATGAGCCCCCAGTACTTAGCTCTGGAGTAGGATCCAGTGGGCAAACCTTTCCAGCTGATATCCGTGCCCCCATACAGCAAATGCATCCTCCTGCTAACATTCAGTGCCCTTCCCTCCTCTGCCCCTCACTACATTCCCTCACTGGTCTCCCTGCCCCTCACTACATTCCCTCACTGGTCTCCCTGCCCCTCACTACATTCCCTCACTGGTCTCCCTGCCCCTCACTACATTCCCTCACTGGTCTCCCTGCTCCTCACTACATTCCCTCGCTGGTCTCCCTGCTCCTCACTACATTCCCTCACTGGTCTCCTGGCCTGCCCTCACTACATTCCTCAACTGTCTCCCTGCTCCTCACTACATTCCTCACTGGTCTCCCTGCTCCTCACTACATTCCTCACTGGTCTCCCTGCCCCTCACTACATTCCCTCACTGGTCTCCCTGCTCCTCACTACATTCCCTCACTGGTCTCCCTGCTCCTCACTACATTCCCTCACTGGTCTCCCTGCTCCTCACTACATTCCTCACTGGTCTCCCTGCTCCTCACTACATTCCCTCACTGGTCTCCCTGCTCCTCACTACATTCCCTCACTGGTCTCCCTGAATGTTCCTGGTCGTCTCCTCCGCTCCTCTCAGAGCCTCCGTCTCTTTACACCATCCACACCCACTGCGCTCTCTCGTCTTAACCCTTTCCATCTCACTGCCCCTTCCCTCTGGAACTCTATCCCTGAATCCCTCTGTAGGGAAAACTCACCCACTCTCTTTAAGATAAAACTCAGACTGTACCTTCTGGGGCACTAAAACATTATTTTGCCCAGTCCTGCGCTTAAGGGCAAATGCCCATACCTGGTGCCTCTTACCTTCCAGTTTGTGCCTGTATGTTACCCAACCACTCAGATTGTAAGCTCTACGGGGCAGGGACCCCCTTCCTACTGTGTCTCACATCACATGGCACTTACTCCCTGTGTATTTATACTTATTTATTGTATTTATTTTAACACTTGTCCTCCCTGTGTGTAATTGTGTATATTGTAAGATTGTACAGCGCTGCGTATCCTTGTGGCGCTTTATAAATAAAGTTATACACACACACATATACACATACTATTGCTAATATACTTGTCTTTGGCTGCCCCCCAACTTCTATCAAATATATTTCTCATTTTCATTTAGTGAAATATTTCTTATTGTTTAGAAAACGCCATCCAGGCCTTTGGCAATGGCACCGACGTGCGGCTCCAGCCCGACCAACCGGTACAAACCACGACGGCTCCGCCCCCTGTGAACCATAAACCCAAGGGGGGGGGCACCGACGTGTTCCAAATCACCAATGAAATCCCCACCCACAACGGGCTCCCGGCCTGCGCCAACTTACAGGTAAGCGTCACTGCCAGCGAACCAGTCTGGGGACTGAGACGGCACATTAATAATCATTAATTAATATAAATACCCAATTCATTTAGTTTCACTCACATAAGCGACTGTCGGGCACTATAAGGATTTCCCGTATGGAATGATATGTGGCTGCGAATCTGCAGCGTCGGCGTTTCCCGTAGCCGGGGGGGTCGGACAGTTTCAGGGACAATAGAGAAATATGAATAATATACATGCGTTTTGCTGTTATACCTTCATATACTAATGGTTCTGCGCTCAGCCCTGCGGCGTTGGCAGCCGACAATCATCATATATATATATAATATAAACAAAAGGATATAAAGCACCAGAGTTCTAGGCTATACTGGGAAATATCATTTATTACAGATACTGTTTAAATAATAAGAGAAATTGTCAGCGAGTGTCACATTCATCCGAGTGCCAGAGGAGAATGCAGACTGCGCCGGAGTATACGGAGCCACGAGATTGGCAGCCAACAATCATTATATATAATATAAACAAAAGGATATAAAGCACCAGAGTTCTAGGCTATACTGGGAAATATCATTTATTACAGATACTGTTTAAATAATAAGAGAAATTGTCAGCGAGTGTCTCATTCATCCCAGTGCCAGAGGAGAATGCAGACTGCGCCGGAGTATACGGAGCCACGAGATTGGCAGCCGACAATCATTATATATATAATATAAACAAAGAAGATTATAAAGCACCAGTGTTCTAGGCTATACTGGGAAATATTTATTATAGATACTGTTTAAATAATAAGAGAAATTGTCAGCGAGCGTCACATTCATCCCAGTGCCAGAGGAGAATGCAGACTGCGCCGGAGTATATGGAGCCACGAGGTTCATTATTGCTCTGATTTAATTGGGGAGATTTCCTATTATCTGATTATTTCTGTATTATTATTGCTATTAATGCTGTGACATAATGGGGGAAGCTCATTGGGTGAGTGACGGGGGAACTTTCTGTGCGTTAATGACAAGCAATATGGTAGTATCTACATATGGGGGGGTCATTTGCTGAGACCCTAGATATAATGCAGCATAGGGGTGCCATTTACGGGTTAGCCAACCCTTGATCAGCACAGCTTGACCTTTCTATGACAAGATATTGACCTGCAGGGCCACTGTGAGGAATCATAGGGCCCCATTTGACTTAGAACAGGCCCCCCCCCCCCCATTTATTAAGCCATTGGTCGCCCGGCCCACTATGCAAAGGGTCCACCCAACAAGCTGAATGGGGCTCCAATGAGAAACAAAAAGGCTCAAGGTACCCACAACCATGGCTCTGCAATCACAAGCACCCCAGCCACGCCCTATTCTGCCGAAACCCCGCCCATGACACCAAGCCCTGCCTTTTCCCATAAGCCCTGCCCCTTTATGACCAACAAATCACAATTTTTCATCTTTTGCAATGGGTTCCCCCGACAACAGTACTCCCCCTTCCCCAAAGGTGCCCCTATTGACTTGCCTGCCTAGGAGTGTCCCAGATGCCCCTACCAACATGGCGGCCCTGGTAGTTAGAGATGCTGGGATCTTACTACTCCCCCCCCCCCACAATCCCATGAGATGTTTTGTATTTTTATTTTTTTTAGTGTGTGAATTTGCTGATGGGATAAATGAGGTGTTCGTTAAGGTGTCTCATTAAGAACTTCTGGTGCCACCCACGCGAGATAAAAGTTCCTTAGGTGTAGGTACGCGGGTTCATATTGGCTTATAAATAGGACCTTGGGGGGGGGGGGTTCATACTGATTTATAAATAGGACATTCACTAGTCATTATACCTATCAGGGAACATCTGATTTTGTATTTATTGTGCAATTAATTTTGCTTAATATCTTTATACTGGGGGAGGGGCATGAGAAAATAACCCCTGCAGCTATTATATGATAGATACTTGCTTAAATCACTGCTTGGAGTCTGTAGTCCCCCCCCCCCAAGTGTAGTAACTAGAACTTACTAAAGGGGGATCTGCTGTCCCCAAAATAAACTCTGAGCTGAGAACCTGAGAAAGTAACCCCTGCAGCTATCATATGATAAATCCATGATCATAGGCTTGAATGGGATCAATAATTGCACCCTGCAACTCCCTGCAGTCCTTGGTGTATCTCCCCCCCAGTGTGATTTAAAGTCTGATCTGAGAACCTGAGAAAGTAACCCCTGCAGCTTTCAAATGATAGATCCAAGTGTGATGTAGCTAAAACTTTCTAAAGGGGGATCTGCTGTCCCTAAGATAAACTCTGAGCTGAGAACCTGAGAAAGTAACCCCTGCAGCTATCATATGTTATATCCATGATCATATGTTAGATTTGTGTGGGATCAACTCCCTGCAGTCCTAGGTGTCCCCTACCCCCCCCCCCCCATGAGACGTAACTAGAAATGACTGAGGGGGGGGGGTCTGTTGTCCATTAGATAAACCATGCAGCAGAGAACTTGAGAAAGTAACCCCTGCAGCTATCATATGATAGATCCATCGTGGGGGGCCACTGGTTGGAATCTGTAGTCCTTTGGTGCCCCCCCCCCCACAAGTGTGATGTAGCTAAAGCTTACTAAAGGGGATCTGCTGTCCCTAAGATAAACTGAGCTGAGAACCTGAGAAAGTAACCCCTGCAGCTATCATACGTTAGATCTGTGGTCATATGTTAGATTTGTTTGGGATTAATAATTGCACCATGCGACTCCCTGCAGTCCTAGGTGTCCCCCCCCCTCATATTTACATCACATGGGTCTGTTGTCCATTAGATAAACCATGCAGCAGAGAAAGTAACCCCTGCAGTTATGATACGTTAGATCCATGTTCATATGTTAGATTTGTGTGGGATCAATAACCTCACCCTGCAACTGTCCCCCACCCCCCCATGTGATGTAACTAGAAATGACTGAGGGGGGGGGGGGCGGTTGTCCATTGGATAAACCACGCAGCAGAGAACTTGAGAAAGTAACCCCTGCAGCTATCATATGATAGATCCATCGTGGGGGGCCACTGGTTGGAGCCGGCAAATCTCCCCCCCCCCCACCCTTGCACTTCAGCTTGAGGTTTATAATAATTGTAGCTGTCATGTTTATGTACAGAGAGATTGGGGACAGGGAAAGTGATCGTCTCCGGAGTCGCAACTGGGACCCACAGGGGCAACGGCTGAAAGGGGTAATGTTTGTGACAGCTTTAAAGTTCACCGAGCCAACAGCTGTCACCCTGAGTCAGGGCAGAACTGCCGCCTCCTACATTGTAATAATTGGGCTACGGAGTCGCAACTGCCGCTCCGCTGCTAAACAGCCATTTAGGTCATTTTTATCAGAAAATTGCAAAGTTGTTGGTTTTTTTTGTGGTATTTTTTGTTCATTTCTGGATCCCGGTGCCGGGGGGTCCGTGCCAACGTGTTTGCAGATGGAAGGCTGAATCGGCACAAATTCCAGCTGATGGAAATAAATATGCAAAGTCGGCATCCTCGTATCTGAAGGCAAATCCTCCGTGTCCGACCTGTGATCTGCCAAGTGCCCCCCCCCTCAGTCTATTACATGGGGGGGCAGAACCACTTATTTACTATTTACCCCCTAAACAGCGGGAAGCAACCTATATACCTGTTGTGTCAGATTTGATTGGCTCTTTCTCTCAGCCATTCCCATAGCCATTCCAGTGTGACGGGGGGTGTCTCTCATCCCCTCTCCTTTCCTTTTCTATTCCCCCCCCCCCCCAACTGTTTGGCCTTACTCCCCCCCATCCTCCCTCTTCTCCCCCCTTCTATATTTCCCCTCTCCCCCCATTTGTCTCTCTACTCCCCGAACCCCCTTTCCCTTCCCCTCTCTCCTTCTGTCTCTCATCCCTCTCCTTTCCTTTCTATTCCCCCCCCCCCCCCAACTGTTTGGCCTTACTCCCCCCATCCTCCCTCTTCTCCCCCCTTCTATATTTCCCCTCTCCCCCCCCATTTGTTCTCTCTACTCCCGAACCCCCTTTCCCTTCCCCTCTCTCCTTCTGTCTCTCATCCCCTCTCCTTTCCTTTCCTATTCCCCCCCCCAACTGTTTGGCCTTACTCCCCCCATCCTCCCTCTTCTCCCCCCTTCTATATTTCCCCTCTCCCCCCCATTTGTCTCTCTACTCCCCGAACCCCCTTTCCCTTCCCCTCTCTCCTTCTGTCTCTCATCCCCTCTCCTTTCCTTTCCTATTCCCCCCCCCCCCAACTGTTTGGCCTACTCCCCCCATCCTCCCTCTTCTCCCCCCTTCTATATTTCCCCTCTCCCCCCATTTGTCTCTCTACTCCCCGAACCCCCTTTCCCTTCCCCTCTCTCCTTCTGTCTCTCATCCCTCTCCTTTCCTTTCCTATTCCCCCCCCCAACTGTTTGGCCTTACTCCCCCCATCCTCCCTCTTCTCCCCTTTCTATATTTCCCCTCTCCCCCCCCCATTTGTCTCTCTACTCCCCGAACCTCTTTTCCTTCCCTCTCTCCTTCTGTCTCTCATCCCTCTCCTTTCCTTTTCTATTCCCCCCCCCCCAACTGTTTGGCCTTACTCCCCCATCCTCCCTCTTCTCCCCCTTCTATATTTCCCCTCTCCCCCCATTTGTCTCTCTACTCCCCGAACCCCCTTTCCCTTCCCTCTCTTCCTTCTGTCTCTCATCCCCTCTCCTTTCCTTTCTATTCCCCCCCCCCAACTGTTTGGCCTTACTCCCCCCCATCCTCCCTCTTCTCCCCCCTTCTATATTTCCCCTCTCCCCCCATTTGTCTCTCTACTCCCCGAACCCCCTTTCCCTTCCCCTCTCTCCTTCTGTCTCTCATCCCCTCTCCTTTCCTTTTCTATTCCCCCCCCCCCAACTGTTTGGCCTACTCCCCCCCATCCTCCCTCTTCTCCCCCTTCTATATTTCCCCTCTCCCCCCCATTGTCTCTCTACTCCCCGAACCCCTTTCCCTTCCCCTCTCTCCTTCTGTCTCTCATCCCCTCTCCTTTCCTTTTCTATTCCCCCCCCCCAACTGTTTGGCCTTACTCCCCCCCATCCTCCCTCTTCTCCCCCCTTCTATATTTCCCCTCTCCCCCCCATTTGTCTCTCTACTCCCCGAACCCCCTTTCCCTTCCCCTCTCTCCTTCTGTCTCTCATCCCCTCTCCTTTCCTTTTCTATTCCCCCCCCCCAACTGTTTGGCCTTACTCCCCCCATCCTCCCTCTTCTCCCCCCTTCTATATTTCCCCTCTCCCCCCATTTGTCTCTCTACTCCCCGAACCCCCTTTCCCTTCCCCTCTCTCCTTCTGTCTCTCATCCCCTCTCCTTTCCTTTTCTATTTCCCCCCCCCCAACTGTTTGGCCTTACTCCCCCCATCCTCCCTCTTCTCCCCCTTCTATATTTCCCCTCTCCCCCCATTTGTCTCTCTACTCCCCGAACCCCCTTTCCCTTCCCCTCTCTCCTTCTGTCTCTCATCCCCTCTCCTTTCCTTTTCTATTCCCCCCCCCCAACTGTTTGGCCTTACTCCCCCCCATCCTCCCTCTTCTCCCCCCTTCTATATTTCCCCTCTCCCCCCATTTGTCTCTCTACTCCCCAAACCCCCTTTCCCTTCCCCTCTCTCCTTCTGTCTCTCATCCCCTCTCCTTTCCTTTTCTATTCCCTCCCCCCCCCACTGATTTTAGAAGAACTATAACACCCCAGATGCATTATGGGAGGGCAGGAGGCTGTAGTCAGACTAGTTCAGTTTGATGGACAATGGAGTCCCAGGCAAGGCTGAAGCTGCAGTGTATATCTGTACCACAATAGTTGAGTTCAGTTTGGGACAGAAGCCGAGGCTGAAATTTAGGGCATTTCTCCCATGTTCCCCACGTCGGACCTGGTACAGATCGGTACAATTCTGAGTCCCGGCCCAAACCCGCTACAGAGCTTTCTGCCTGCGCCTCGCTGTTCTGCTTTACTCTCTGACTCTCCCAAATGTGTCGGTTCCGCCCAATCAATAACCTGCAGTGAGTAACTGATGATCAGTTCTTGCCCAAGACGATTAGGGGTCTCCGCTATGGATAGTAAATGGCACAATGGGACCAATTTAATTCCGTCGCTAACGATTTACACGGCAGCAACAAACCTCTCGTTAGTCTGTGTGAATGTGGCGCTGGGGGTTGGCTCCTTCATTTGCCAAAACATCCATTGATCGCGTAGAAATGAATAACGATGAGGTGTAAATCTATAGGTGGGGCGGCCATCTTTACTTCTGGCGACTAACGAATCACGGAGCCCCCAAGTAAAGCTCAATAACTTGTGTATATGGGACGAGGGTTTGGGTGAGAGAAAATGGGCCCGGCCAATGCATGGAGTCTGGGGGGGCCAATGTAAATGGTATTATTGTGTCCTCTGAACATTCCGTCACTATCTACTTCAGAGAATAATAATAATACATACCCCTCATATTGGGACTATCTAGCTGTTATCTATGTCTGTCTGTCTGTCGTCTTCTTATCACTATCTGTCCGTCCATCTACATCTCTGTCTGTCTTTTTCTTTCTCTTTATCTGTCATTCTATCTTTCTAGCTATCTGTCTGCCTATATATGTATTTATGTCTATCTATCTATCTATCTATGTCTGTCAATCTACATCTGTCTTTTTATTTCATTTTATCTGTCATTCTATCTGTCTGTGTCTGTTTGTCTTTCTTTATAAATCTGTCATCTATCTATATATCTATCTGCCTGTCTGTCTCTCTTGGTTTGCCTGTCTCTCTTTGTCTGTATATCTGTTTTCCATCTCTCTCTCTGTCTGCCTGCCTATGTCTATCTCTCTGTGTATGTTAGTTTGCCTGTCTACATATCTGTCTTTTTCATTCTCTTTATCTGTCATTTTATCTTTCTAGCTATCTGTCGGCCTATATTTCTATTTGTCTGTCTTATTTTATATCTATCTATAATTTATTTATGTCTGTCAATCTATACTGTCAGTCTTTCTATCACTGTCTTTCTGTCCATCTACATCTGTCTTTTTCTTTCTTTTTATCTGTCATTCTATCTTTCTGCCTATATTTCTATCTGTTTGTCTTTCTTTATATCTATCTGTCTGGCAACTTCTCTGTCTCTCTCTTTGTCCGTATATCTGTTTGTGATTTCTCTCTGTCTGCTGCCTATTTCTATCTATCTGTCTGGTAGTTTGCCTGTATGGTAGTTTTTCTTTCTCTTAATCTGTCATTCTATCTTTCTAGCTATCTATCTGCCTATATTTCTATTTGTTTGTCTTTCTTTATATGTGCCTATCTAGATATCTATCTATCTATCTGTCTATCTATCTGTCTATCTATCTATCTATCTATCTGTCTATCTATCTGTCTATCTATCTGTTTATCTCTATCTATCATCTACTGTATCTGTCAACTATCTATCTGTCTATCTATGTCTGCTATCTCAGTGTCTGCCTCTTTATCTCTCTATTGGTCTGTCTCTCTGCATCTGTATATCCATGTTTTCCCATCTATCTGTGTGTTAGTCTGACTTTTTACATTACTTTGTCTATCTTTCTGTCTGTCTGTCTTTCTCTATATGTATGTCTAACTCTGTCTAACTCTCTGTCTGCCTATGTATCTCTATTGGTCTGTCTTTCTCTCTGTATATCTATCTTGTCCCTCTTTCTGTGTCTGTCTATCTGTGTTTATTAGTCTGTCTGTCCACCTCTCTGTCTGTCTGTCTCTCTCTTTGTCTGTATATCTGTTTTCCATCCCTCTCTGTCTGCCTGTCTATCTGTGTAATTTAGTTTGCCTGTCTACATCTCTATATATGTCTGTCTGTTTTTCTCTTTATCTATGTCATTCTATCTTTCTAGCTATCTGTCTGCCTATATTTCTATTTATGTCTGTCTTTCTTTATATGTGCCTGTCTATCTCTATGTATCTATCATTTATCTATGTCTGTTTGTCTTTCTTTATATGCATCTATCTATCTATCTATCTATCTATCTATCTATCTATCTATCTATCTATCTATCTATTTTTTATCTTATCTACTGTATCTATCTGTCATCTATCTACGTTTGCTGTCTCTCATTGTTTGCCTCTTTATCTCTCTATCGGTCTGTCCATCTATCTGTCTCTGCCTATTTATCTCTACTGGTCTGTCTTTCTCCCTGTATATCTATCTTTTCCCCTCTATCTGTGTCTAGTAGTCTGTCTGTCCATCTCTGTACCCCGTAGGCCAGACACAAGTAGAGTTTCGGCCAATAGAGTTTCAGGATTTTGGCACAGGGGGCGATTATGTACAAACTGATCCCGAGTAACAAACAGTGACATTGTGAGTAAATTAGTATTCAGGAGCGGATCCCCGGCGTCTGGAGTCGCAATCGTCCAATTCTCAGTGTTTATAATGCGCGGAGGCAAGGGTTTATTCTGCGCGCATTAAATGCATATTAAAGTTCCGTACTTAGCATAAAAAAGAGAATAAAATCCCCATTAAGTTATATAAAGCAGCGCTGCGTTTGCTGCACAAGGAATCATTTCCACATATATTTTCTTACACTAAAATATAATGAAATCTGTGGAGCAGCTTCGTTATAATTAGCCAAATTAAATTTCAATGTTTAGTCGCCTTAGCGAGAGAAAAAGAAATACTTATATTTTTGGTCAAGCTGTAGAGGAGTAGCGTAGAGGTAGGGACCCTTGTCGGGAAGCTGGGACTCAGGCATTGGGTATTTCATGGAATATTAAGGTAGAACTGACCAATCAGGGGGGGTTTAGAGATATAAGTCCCACCTCCTCTGTTTCCTCATCCTTCAGATCTATAGGAACAGGGAAAGCGGAGATTGGCTGCAGCCCCCCCAGATCTGCCCTTATGGCTGAATATGGGAAATGTTGGGGTGACAGAGTTTGGATCATTCCCTGTAGATTAGGAAACTGAAGGGTTAAAGAGCTCTGCGCGCCCATCAAGTGGCGAAAAATTTACATGATCACGTGATTGTAATGATACAGTTTGGCCGGGAGTGTGGGTTTGGACGAATCAGAGTGTCAAGAAAAAAAAATGGCCCCCACTGACCCCCTACCCCCACCTCCAGGTAACTGCTTCCCCTCCCATCACAGCCACAAGGGGTACACGAAAGTGTAGCAGCTCCCGACTAGGGTGGGGGCCCCCAAAGCAGTGACTCCAATGGGCCCCCACCCAGGTCCAACACTTCAACTGGGCCCAAGAGCATCAAGTTGTGCCTAGCCCTTTGTAACTGCTTCCCCTCCCATCACAGCCATAAGGGGTGTAGGGGTACACGAAAGTGTAGTAGCTTCCAACTAGGGTGGGGGTCCCCAAGGCAGACTCAGATGGGCCCCCACCCAGGTCCAACACTACAACTGGGCCCAAGAGCATCAAGTTGTGCCTAACCCTTTGTAACTGCTTCCCCTCCCATCACAGCCATAAGGGGTGTAGGGGTACACGAAAGTGTAGTAGCTTCCAACTAGGGTGGGGGTCCCCAAGGCAGACTCAGATGGGCCCCCACCCAGGTCCAACACTGCAACTGGGCCCAAGAGCATCAAGTTGTGCCTAGCCCTTTGTAACTGCTTCCCCTCCCATCACAGCCATAAGGGGTGTAGGGGTACACGAAAGTGTAGTAGCTTCCAACTAGGGTGGGGGTCCCCAAGGCAGACTCAGATGGGCCCCCACCCAGGTCCAACACTGCAACTGGGCCCAAGAGCATCAAGTTGTGCCTAGCCCTTTGTAACTGCTTCCCCTCCCATCACAGCCATAAGGGGTGTAGGGGTACACGAAAGTGTAGTAGCTTCCAACTAGGGTGGGGGTCCCCAAGGCAGACTCAGATGGGCCCCCACCCAGGTCCAACACTACAACTGGGCCCAAGAGCATCAAGTTGTGCCTAACCCTTTGTAACTGCTTCCCCTCCCATCACAGCCATAAGGGGTGTAGGGGTACACGAAAGTGTAGTAGCTTCTGACTAGGGTGGGGGTCCCCAAAGCAGTGACTCCGATGGGCCCCCACCCAGGTCCAACACTGCAACTGGGCCCAAGAGCATTAAATTGTGCCTTTGTGTAAAATGACTCTGAACTCAACAAGAAATCCACCGTCTCCCCCTTATTGTGTCAGTTTCCCATACACCGGGCGGAAGCCATTAGCTGGTTACTGGGGGGGCGCAGAACGCCGGGGTGAATTATAGCTACAACCAGCTACAACCAACTCACCCACTCGCGGGATCAATATTGCAATCACAGTGACACCGGCTCCTAAATTGGCTCATAAATTATCTATATTATCTGGCTGAGGTGCCCATGATGTGTAGGTTAATGGGGAAAAATGACCCAGCGACACTTTGCATCGGGAAACACTCATAAGAAAGATGCGTTGTTGTTGTTGTTATTACTACAGGGAACATGGGGCTGGGGGCCAGACTGAGATTCACAATAGCCCTGGGCCCAACAACCCCCAAAGGCCCAAAACCCCCCAGTGGTCACAAAGCAAGTGCTTATTTTTGAATTCCTAGTTTGGAGGCAAGTTTTGGTTGCATAGACACCATGAGTACTGCTAAAAAGGACATCCTATAGGCTGTCATCCACATAGGGTCTATCAAATAGCCAATAGTAGCCCTTATTTGGAACCCCAGGAACTTTTTTTATTTTATGTTTGTGTTACTCCCCAACCCTTTTTACCTTTAAATATGGCTCCAACCCAATAGCCAATTACAGCTCTCTTTTTGGCACCACCTAGGAACTTTTTTCATACTTGTGTGGCACCCCAGCTCTTTTGATATTTTAATGTGGCTCACACATAAAAAAAAAGGTTGGGGTCCCCTGGTCTATGGCATCTTACAACAGGCATTTGCCAGAATCCACAGCTGCCAGTTAGGGCCTACCGGTGGCTTTAGAAGAGTAGAGGCAAGTATCTGGGGCAGCGTGGCTGAGTATGAGTGTATGAGTATGGAAAGAAATGCTCCCCAAATACTTGGCTTAGTCTCCTCTTTAGAGAAGTGAGCCCTACTTTACGAAGAACTACATCTAAGCCTTCCATGCTCCAAGAAGAACTAGATCTAAGCGTTCCATTCACCAAGAAGAACTAGATCTGAGCCTTCCATGCACCAAGAAGAACTAGATCTAAGCGTTCCATTCACCAAGAAGAACTAGATCTGAGCCTTCCATGCACCAAGAAGAACTACATCTAAGCGTTCCATTCACCAAGAAGAACTAGATCTAAGCGTTCCATTTACCAAGAAGAACTAGATCTAAGCGTTCCATTCACCAAGAAGAACTAGATCTGAGCCTTACATGCACCAAGAAAAACTAGATTTGAGCCTTCCTTATACCAAGAACTAGATCTGAGCCTTCTTTGTACCAAGAAGAACTAGATCTGAGCCTTCCATGCACCAAGAAGAACTAGATCTGAGCCTTCCATGCACCAAGAAGAACTAGATCTGAGCCTTCCATGCCCCAAGAAGAACTACATCTAAGCCTTCCATGCACCAAGAAGAACTAAATCTAAGCGTTCCATGCCCCAAGAAGAACTACATCTAAGCCTTCCATGCACCAAGAAGAACTACATCTAAGCCTTCCATGCGCCAAGAAGAACTAAATCTAAGCCTTCCATGCGCCAAGAACTACATCTAAGTCTTCCATGCACCAAGAAGAACTACATCTAAGTCTTCCATGCACCAAGAAGAACTACATCTAAGCCTTCCATGCACCAAGAAGAACTACATCTAAGCCTTCCATGCGCCAAGAACTACATCTAAGCCTTCCATGCGCCAAGAAGAACTACATCTAAGCCTTTCATGCACCAAGAAGAACTACATCTAAGCCTTCCATGCGCAAAGAAGAACTACATCTAAGCGTTCCATGCACCAAGAAGAACTACATCTAAGCCTTCCATGCCCCAAGAAGAACTACATCTAAGCCTTCCATGCACCAAGAAGAACTACATCTAAGCCTTCCATGCCACAAGAAGAACTACATCTAAGCGTTCCATGCCCCAAGAAGAACTACATCTAAGCCTTCCATGCACCAAGAAGAACTACATCTAAGCCTTCCATGCGCCAAGAAGAACTACATCTAAGCCTTCCATGCGCCAAGAACTACATCTAAGCCTTCCATGCACCAAGAAGAACTACATCTAAGCCTTCCATGCGCCAAGAACTACATCTAAGCCTTCCATGCACCAAGAAGAACTACATCTAAGCCTTTCATGCACCAAGAAGAACTACATCTAAGCCTTCCATGCACCAAGAAGAACTACATCTAAGCGTTCCATGCCCCAAGAAGAACTACATCTAAGCCTTCCATGCACCAAGAAGAACTAAATCTAAGCGTTCCATGCCCCAAGAAGAACTACATCTAAGCCTTCCATGCACCAAGAAGAACTACATCTAAGCCTTCCATGCGCCAAGAAGAACTAAATCTAAGCCTTCCATGCGCCAAGAACTACATCTAAGTCTTCCATGCACCAAGAAGAACTACATCTAAGTCTTCCATGCCACAAGAAGAACTACATCTAAGCCTTCCATGCGCCAAGAACTACATCTAAGCCTTCCATGCGCCAAGAAGAACTACATCTAAGCCTTTCATGCACCAAGAAGAACTACATCTAAGCCTTCCATGCGCAAAGAAGAACTACATCTAAGCGTTCCATGCACCAAGAAGAACTACATCTAAGCCTTCCATGCCCCAAGAAGAACTACATCTAAGCCTTCCATGCACCAAGAAGAACTACATCTAAGCCTTTCATGCACCAAGAAGAACTACATCTAAGCCTTCCATGCGCCAAGAAGAACTACATCTAAGCGTTCCATGCACCAAGAAGAACTACATCTAAGCCTTCCATGCCCCAAGAAGAACTACATCTAAGCCTTCCATGCCACAAGAAGAACTACATCTAAGCGTTCCATGCCCCAAGAAGAACTACATCTAAGCCTTCCATGCACCAAGAAGAACTACATCTAAGCCTTCCATGCGCCAAGAAGAACTACATCTAAGCCTTCCATGCGCCAAGAACTACATCTAAGCCTTCCATGCACCAAGAAGAACTACATCTAAGCCTTCCATGCGCCAAGAACTACATCTAAGCCTTCCATGCACCAAGAAGAACTACATCTAAGCCTTTCATGCACCAAGAAGAACTACATCTAAGCCTTCCATGCACCAAGAAGAACTACATCTAAGCCTTCCATGCGCCAAGAAGAACTACATCTAAGCCTTCCATGCGCCAAGAACTACATCTAAGCCTTCCATGCACCAAGAAGAACTACATCTAAGCCTTTCATGCACCAAGAAGAACTACATCTAAGCCTTCCATGCACCAAGAAGAACTACATCTAAGCCTTCCATGCACCAAGAAGAACTACATCTAAGCCTTCCATGCACCAAGAAGAACTACATCTAAGCCTTCCATGCGCCAAGAAGAACTACATCTAAGCCTTCCATGCGCCAAGAACTACATCTAAGCCTTTCATGCACCAAGAAGAACTACATCTAAGCCTTCCATGCACCAAGAAGAACTACATCTAAGCCTTCCATGCGCCAAGAAGAACTACATCTAAGCCTTCCATGCGCCTCACTTTTGTCCATAGGAACGCACCAAGTAATAAGTATCTAGAGCTTTAAGCCATCTGCTTCTACATAAGCCATTTAACTACAACAAAAATAATACGCTGTGAATGCCGCACTACAACATCAATATATCATCTCCCAGATATAATGAGCTGCCAACAGACTGTTCCAGCTAATTAATACAACTAATCATGCTAGCTTATTCTTTGTGTTTAGCTGTGTAATTAATTTCAATATCTCAAATGGAAATCCTATAGTCAGTAATGTTTTGTGTATCTCCTAAGGGCCGCGGTACAAAGGAATCCTCTCCATTAGGTGCCAGCGACTGGTGGCATATGCCTGCCGCTAATCAAAAGATTCTAGTGTCTCAATTAATGACTTTTTTTTCTCCATTTATTTTTTCCAGGCACAAAAAAGCAAATTGAATATCTCTGAAGACCCTCAAATGTGCGTCGTTGAGGTAAGTGCTCAATGGTGTATAGAAATTGTTTGATCAGTAACCGTGTTGTTGCAAGCCCGGGGTATGACTACAGCCAGTTGGAGCTGGCCCATACAGCCTGCCTGATTCTGGATCTGGTTGGGGCCTAGGCACTTAACCATGATCCTACCTTATGGTTTCAATTTGTACTATTGTTGTGGTTAGAGACCCCCCCACCATTCTATTATTTGGCTTATGACTTTCTCCGATTAGAAATTGCCTTGAAGGTCATCGCCCATTTTTTGTCTTTGCAACAGCAGACTCCGTCAAAGTAGGGCATCTATAGAGAAGAAGAGACAAAGGCTGTGATTGGTCATTCATTCCTCCAGTCCATGAATAACTATTTATACTAATCCAGTTGAGTGCCCATTAACTGTCATCTGGTGATTTCCCACAAGCCAAGCAATGGCTAGGACCATTTAGGTCCTACCAGAGAACCAGATATCCGAGCACCTTTCTACCAACAATGAGATGAAGGCAAAGTTAGATTTAATAGGTGTTCACTGGGAGAGGTCAATAACTGTCATCTGATGATCCCCCACAAGCCAAGCAATGGCTAGGACCATTTAGGTTTTACCAGAGAACCTGATATCCAAGCCCTACTCTACCAACAATGAGATGTAGACAGTGCTTTATGTAATATATGTTCACTGAAACAGGTCAATAACTGTCATCTGATGATCCCCCACAAGCCAAGCAATGGACAGAACCTTTTAGGTCCCACCAGAGGACCTGATATCCAAGCACTACTCTACCAACAATGAGATGTAGAGAGTGCTTTATGTAATGTGTTCACTGAAACAGGTCAATAACTGTCATCTGATGATCCCCCAAGCCAAGCAATGGCTACAACCATTTAGGTCCCACCAGAGAACCTGATATCCAAGCACTACTCTACTAACAATGAAGACGAAGGCAGAGCTAGATTTAATAGGTGTTCACTGGGACAGGTCTACATCTGTCATCTGATGATTCCCCACAAGCCAAGCAATGGACAGAACCTTTTAGGTCCCACCAGAGAGCCTGATATCCAAGCACTACTCTACTAACAATGAGATGAAGGCAGAGCTAGATTTAATAGGTGTTCACTGGGACAGGTCTACAACTGTGATGTGATGATTCCCCACAAGCCAAGCAATGGACAGAACCTTTTAGGTCCCACCAGAGAGCCTGATATCCAAGCACTACTCTACATAAAGCACTGTCTACATCTCAGTTGGTAGAGTAGTGCTTGGATATCAGGTTCTTTGGTGGGACCTAAAAGGTTCTGTCCATTGCTTGGCTTGTGGGGGATCATCAGTTATTGGCTTGTTTCAGTGAACACATATTACATAAAGCACTGTCTACAAGTGAATAACTGTCATCTGATGATCCCCCACAAGCCAAGCAATGGCTGGGACCATTTAGGTCCCACCAGAGAACCTGATATCATTGCTCTACTCTACTAACAATGAGATGAAGGCAAAGCTAGATTTAATAGGTGTTCACTGGGACAGGTCTTGACATTATGGATGAGGGACGGTACGCTGCTGGATGCAGTAAGGGGGTATGAGGGGGGCCAGGAGTTCTTTATAGAATAGCAGAATGATGGTTTATAAAAGATCTGATGGGAAATGTCCCACAAGACTGTGTGCCGAATGGCTACAACTGTTTAGGTCCTACCAGAGAACCTGATATCCAAGCACAATGAGATGTAGATGGTACTTTATGTAATGTGTTCACTGAAACAGGTCAATAACTGTCATCTGATGATCTCCCACAAGCCAAGGGATGGCTACAACCATTTAAGTCCTACCAGAGAACCTGAAATCCAAGCACCTTTCTACCAACAATGAGATGAAGGCAACGCTAGATTTAATAAGTGTTCACTGGGACAGGTCAATAACTGTCATCTGATGAGTCCCCACAAGCCAAGCAATGGCTACAACCATTTAGGTCCCACCAGAGAACCTGCTATCCAAGCACTACTCTACTAACAATGAGATGAAGACAAAGCTAGATTTAATAGGTGTTCACTGGGACAGGTCTTGACATTATGGATGAGGGACGGTACTCTGCTGGATAACAGTATGGAGTATGAGGGGGGCCAGGAGTTCTTTATAGAATTGCAGAATGATGGTTTATAAAAGATCTGATGGGAAATGTCCCACAAGACTGTGTGCCGAATGGCTACAACTGTTTAGGTCCTACCAGAGAACCTGATATCCAAGCACTACTCTACTAACAATGAGATGTAGACGGTGCTTTATGTAATGTGTTCACTGAAACAGGTCAATAACTCATTTGATGATCTCCCACAAGCCAAGGGATGACTAGGACCTACCAGAGAACCTGATAGCCAAGCACTACTCTACTAACAATGAGATGAAGGCAAAGCTAGATTTAATAAGTGTTCACTGGGACAGGTCTACAACTGTCATCTGATGATTCCCCACAAGCCAAGCAATGGACAGAACCTTTTAGGTCCCACCAGAGAACCTGATATCCAAGCACTACTCTACCAACAATGAGATGTTTCAGTGAAGACATATTACATAAAGCACTGTCTACAAGTCAATAACTGTCATCTGATGATCCCCCACAAGCCACGGGATGACTAGGACCATACAAAAGGGCAATACTTGTTCCAATGAGGTAAATAGAAGTTTTGGGGCTCAAACATCTTGATTTTCTCTCACTTTTCTATTTTGTATCTTTCCAGCACACTCGTGGGACCAATACCATTGGGCGCATCTCTGATGATTCCTCGGCCAGTCTCTCCAGTCTATGCACGCTGCTTCTCACCATTGCCACCACACAGTCACTGCTGATCACTCTCCTCCCTGCTCTACGGTTATAGCCAAACTCTATTGATGGACCTGTACAAAACCAAATGAAGTATATATATATATATATATATGATTAATATTATTCACTTTCCTATCCTGTCTGCTCCGTCCGACCTTACAGAATTCCCAACAAACTATTCCGGACTCTCACAGAGGAAAAAACAAACAAATGGTATTTAGGGGGGCGTTTATCACTGCGGTGCCACGTTCTACACCCCAAAGGATTCTGGGCATGCCACGTATTTCATATCGATTGTGTTCATTTTTGTTTCCTATTATCTCAAGTCTTTGTATAAAACCTCTGCCTTTTATTTTTAACACTTTCCTGGGAATTGTTTTTCTTCCTCCTGTCCCCGTAGCCGTCTGTCATTTTCAGTTCAACCCACCTTGGAGGTCTCACCTCTGGTCATAACATGGTTACAGATATAGGAAGGGATCAGGTCTCAGTCAAGAGAATATCTATAACCGCAAATATGTATTTACCCCAAAATTGCACCCCAACTGGCCTTCATTGTGTGCTTATAGGGGTATCTAGGAGAGCAAATTGCCATATTGTCCTGTTCCACCCAAGATGGCAGACACCTTCTTCCACTGCTCCCATCATATCTATACTTACATCTCCTCTTCTCTCTTCCCTTAGAAGCATTTTAAACAACTGAGGATGAGATTTGGGGTGAGTGCTTATTTGTACCCTGGGTACCCCTGGAACTATAGCAGGGTGACTGTTACCCCAATGTTTCTATATATCTGTAACCTTGTTATGGGCTAAGGGGGCCCAGCCTGAAGGCCAGTTAGGGGGGGATTTGGGGTGAGTGCTTATTTGTGCCCTGGGTACCCCTGGAACTATAGCGGGGTGACTGGTGTTCTATATATCTGTAACCTTGTTATGGGCTAAGGGGCCAGCCTGAAGGCCAGTTAGGGGGGGATTTGGGGTGAGTGCTTATTTGTGCCCTGGTACCCCTGGAACTATAGCGGGTGACTGTTACCCCAATGTTTCTATATATCTGTAACCTTTTTATGGGCTAAGGGGCCCAGCCTGAAGGCCAGTTAGGGGGGATTTGGGGTGAGTGCTTATTTGTGCCCTGGTACCCTGGAAACTATAGCGGCGGTGACTGTACCCAATGTCTATATATCTGTAAGTTAAGCCTGAAGGCCAGTTAGGGGGGATTTGGGGTGAGTGCTTATTGTGCCCTGGTACCCCTGGAACTATAGCGGGGTACTGTTACCCAATGTTTCTATATATCTGTAACCTTGTTATGGCTAAGGGGGCCCAGCCTGAAGGCCAGTTAGGGGGGATTTGGGTGTGAGTGCTTATTTGTGCCCTGGGTTACCCCCTGGAACTATAGCGGGGTGACTGTTACCCCAATGTTTCTATATATCTGTAACCTTGTTATGGGCTAAGGGGGCCCAGCCTGAAGGGCCAAGTTAGGGGGGATTTGGGGTGAGTGCTTATTTGTGCCTGGGTACCCCTGGAACTATAGCGGGGTGGACTGTTACCCCAATGTTTCTATATATCTGTAACCTTGTTATGGGCTAAGGGGGCCCAGCCTGAAGGCCAGTTAGGGGGGGATTTGGGGTGAGTGCTTATTTGTACCCTGGGTTCAAGCAGGAAACTGCTTTGGCTGAGAGGTTCCATCTGACAGTTAAGGGGTGCTGAGCCGTACCATGTTGCATTTAGACAAGGGAGGGCAAATTCAGCCTTATGATATACTATCTGAAAAGTCAGTGAAGGGCAGATTAAAGTACTTTTGAATCTTTTCCCCCGTTCCTATTTGGGAATAGACACCCCTGTATGTATAAAACCCTAGATCTGACAAAGACCTGCTCCCCCTTTATTCATTTTGTACACCCGCTGTTCCCATACTGTATCGTATTTATTGGGTATTTTCTGCAAAACGTGACTGACTTTTGCCTTAATGACAGAGAGGCGGCTGCTGCCCACTGCGAGGGTCTCTTGCCCAGAGGTGGCTCCATGTATCCACTACTACCTGGTATTAGTCCCAGACAGGTGATTGATTTCGAGGCACAAGGGCTGCTCGTGTACATAACAGGACTGATAATGAGTTGGAGGAGCTTTTATAGTTTTGTTTTCTAAGGGCGCGTTGCCATGGTAACTTTGACCCAATCAAGTTCCCGGTTCTTTTTATCTTTCCTCATCCACTTGGGTCAATATTTAAAGACTGTTCCTTGGAAAAATGGCAAGTTAGCGCCAGGTTGACCGTACGTTCCCGCTTTCTCTTGCTCCGCCTCCTAGCGTCCAGTTGGGTTGGAATCTCCGCTATCGATGCTGTAGATAATGGAAAAATCCAAAAGTTACCCATGGTAGTAAAGGACATCCGTGTCAAAATGTGTTTCCATAGCAACAGTGATAACGCCATCTTTATTCTATTTTGTATGCCATCTTTGCGCATGTTGGCCTTCCGACGAGGGGCGAGTAAAATGGAGGCTGGAGTTACAGTGTATATACTATATATGTATACAACCTACACCCGCATCTGGAGCATTGGGAAGCGTAACTAGAGTGGTATTGAGTATCATTTATCAAGCACAGCCATCTTCGCCAGGAGAATCTTTCACGCCAATATCAATGGACTATGGATGGGATGGATTCTAAGACTGTTCCTTCTGGAACATCCCACCGATCCTATTGCACTTAATCTGAATTAACTTTGTTTGAAAAAAAAAAAAAATGGACTTTTGCTTGGACGTTGGGATAAACCAAAGCAGGGAGACCTACGTGCTGTTGGATATATATTGGTGACCCCCCCCCCGCCCTTTGCCAAGGAGACAAATGGAACGACCCAATGGTTGAGTCCAATGAACGACCCCAATGGTTGAGTCCAATGAACGACCCCAATGGTTGAGTCCAATGAACGACCCCAATGGTTGAGTCCAATGAACGACCCCAATGGTTGAGTCCAATGAACGACCCCAATGGTTGAGTCCAATGCAAAGCTATTTTGGCCTGTAGAGTATAAATCTAAGCCCAGAGTCATTCTCCAGATCATTCACTTATTTTTTATTATTAGTGATTATTATTATGATGATGATGTTAGTTACTTTTAATAAAAGTGGACAAAAAAAGAGTGATTTTTCTATTTTTTATGGATGTTTGGGGCCATGAATGCCAGTTACCCAACCCAGGGCAACGGAAGCAAATGAGAAGTAAAAGGGAGTCACGTGACCCCCCCCCCCCCAGTCCTTCGAATATGAACTAAAGGGGTTATAAAGTAGCCAATGAAAACTTCAGGCTCTACAGACCAACTCAACAGCTTATTGGCTGGTTTTACGGTCTTCATGACCTTGTTGGGTGAGGATAACATGAGCATGATGATGTCCCCGTCTGATGGGTCTATGTTTGCAACCATTGTAAACTAATAGTTAGCTCAGGGGCCAAATGATGAGGTCATTCTGACTTGTCCCACCTAATTGGCTAAATGTTGACTTGGCAACCTTGACAAACAAGTGGATCTAACATTGTGTTGCCAGTTGAATGAGGACCCCTAGAAGATAGGTTTATGGTATGTCTCTGTACAGGCTATGGGCAAACTTAGGGGGCTGTTCCTGCTGAATTGTGCTTAGTACAGGGGAATCCCTATGTGCCATAGTTTTATGGTATCTCTCTGTACAGGCTATGAGCAAACTTAGGGGGCTGTTCCTGCTGAATTGTGCTTAGTACAGGGGAATCCCTATGTGCCATAGTTTGATGGTATCTCTCTGTACAGGCTATGGGCAAACTTAGGGGGCTGTTCCTGCTGAATTGTGCTTAGTACAGGGGAATCCCTATGTGCCATAGTTTGATGGTATCTCTCTGTACAGGCTATGAGCAAGCTTAGGGGCAATAAAATGTATATAACCAGACTAAGGGCAGTGCTATTTCTGGCTAGCAGCACATACAGACGTAATACCCCTCACAGGCAGTTCAGGCCAATACACCAGACAGATAATTAAGCTGAGCCCGCTATGTAAAAACCACTAATTGGCATTTCAATCTTTAAACAGGGCTAACAGATCGGCTCAAGCGTAATTGCAATTAAACAAGAAAGAAAACAAAGCAAATCGCTGTTTGCCGGACACCCGAGCTCCAAACTGCCACTTACAGTACAAACGCCGCATTGTACGCCGCGCAGCTCCGCGTGGCCTGAGCCCGATTGGCCCCCGGGGAACAGCAAATCCCCACGCTTTTTGTTTGCATAAATAATGCGCAGTCTCGAATAAAACGTGTATTTGTGTTTCCAACATCTCCGCGCCCGGCTGAGCAGCCCAGGAGAGATTACTGTAATGGGCACCGGCGCCTCCAGAACTGCCATTACTGAACCCACCGTGCAGCCTGCAGAGTATTACTGGTCTGTCTTTGTTTTCTATTAGAGAGTAGGGAGAGATGGTGCCTATAGTAGCAGTGGGGGGATAATAGCCTCTGGGAAGGGGCTGGGGCTGTGGGATAGCAGGTATAGTAGGGAGAGATGGTGCCTATAGTAGCAGTGGGGGGATAATAGCCTCTGCGAAGGGACTGGGGCTGTGCGATAGCAGGTATAGTAGGGAGAAGATGGTGCTATAGTAGCAGTGGGGGGATAATAGCCTCTGGGAAGGGACTGGGGCTGTGGGATAGCAGGTATAGTAGGGAGAGATGGTGCCTATAGTAGCAGTGGGGGGGGATAATAGCCCTCTGGGGAAGGGACTTGGGGGCTGTGGGGGATAGCAGGTATAGTAGGGGAGAGATGGTGCTATAGTAGCAGTGGGGGGATAATAGCCTCTGGGAAGGGACTGGGGCTGTGGGATAGCAGGTATAGTAGGAGAAGATGGTGCCTATAGTAGCAGTGGGGGGATAATAGCCTCTGGGAAGGGACTGGGGCTGTGGGATAGCAGGTATAGTAGGGAGAGATGGTGCCTATAGTAGCATGTGGGGATAATAGCCTCTGGGAAGGGACTGGGGCTGTGGGATAGCAGGTATAGTAGGGAGAGATGGTGCCTATAGTAGCAGTGGGGGGATAATAGCCTCTGGGAAGGGACTGGGGCTGTGGGATAGCAGGTATAGTAGGTAGAGATGGTGCCTATAGTAACAGTGGGGGGATAATAGCCTCTGGGAAGGGACTGGGGCTGTGGGATAGCAGGTATAGTAGGGAGAGATGGTGCCTATAGTAGCAGTGGGGGGGTAGTAGTGACAGGGAGTGTGGGGAAGGTACAGGCAGGGCTGGTACTGCTGACTGTGCTTCTCCCAAACCCCAATTAAACCTGAGCGGAGGAGCCAACTCATCCTTTTTGTTGCACAGAATGGAGTCAGCGCTTTTTGGCTACGGCACATTATACATTTCCTTCTCCCCAAGGTTCATCTCCGCTTTAATATTTAAAGTTAAAATATTCAGTACAAAAAAAAACAACCGCTCTCGGCACGTGCCCCCCCCCCCCCCCCCCCCCCCCCCCCCCCCCCCCAAATCCTTACACGTTTCCCATTAACCTCTTTATTCCGTCTCTGGGGGACTCATTTAAATCCGTTTTGTTCAACCCAGGGCCCTCCTGCTGCTGCTTCTTCCAATTATTATTGGGGTTTTATTTCCCATAGCAGCCCCCCTGCAATAATGGGGCCCCGGGGCATCGGCTCTGTGGCCCTAAAGCAAGGGGGGGGGACAAAGGTAGGTAATGTCCCTGGCAGCCATTGGTTCATTGGCAATTAGATTGGGGGCCCCCATAGGCACCTGGCATGGTTGGGGGCCTGGGTTTGTTTAATCAGGACTCTCCCTCCCCGGCAATTGTAAAAGTCAAATACAATATTAAAAGAAAACAATGGGCCAATTAAACCTGCCTGTTTATGGACCTCCCTAATGACTATAGATTCACTGGGGCGGAACCGGTTCTGTGGATAAAATGAAGGTTTATTGAACTGCAACAGCGAGATAATGAAATCAATAACGAATCAAAGGGGAAACAATGCAGCGCTCAATTAGTTAACTCCCTTATATTGTACAGCTGGGACCAACGGGAGCATTGGGGGATATGAACCCACCAATAGGAGAGCTCTACTGCGTGTATGGGATGGGAGAGGGGTATTATAAGGGATAATGTACCCCCTACTGTAAATGATAAGGATATTAGCAGTCACTGAGGGGTTCTGTGCCCCCCATATAAAGGCACAAGGCTGCAGGCTGAGTTATACAGGGAACTCTGAGTATCACTCATGTATTATAAGGGATACTGTACCCCCTACTGTAAATGATAAGGATATTAGCAGTCACTGAGGGGTTCTGTGCCCCCCATATAAAGGCACAAGGCTGCAGGCTGAGTTATACAGGGAACTCTGAGAATCACTCATGTATTATAAGGGATAATGTACCCCCTACTGTAAATGATAAGGATATTAGCAGTCACTGAGGGGTTCTGTGCCCCCCATATAAAGGCACAAGCTGCAGGCTGAGTTATACAGGGAACTCTGAGTATCACTCATGTATTATAAGGGATAATGTACCCCCTACTGTAAATGATAAGGATATTAGCAGTCACTGAGGGGTTCTGTGCCCCCCATATAAAGGCACAAGGCTGCAGGCTGAGTTATACAGGGAACTCTGAGTATCACTCATGTATTATAAGGGATAATGTACCCCCTACTGTAAATGATAAGGATATTAGCAGTCACTGAGGGGTTCTGTGCCCCCCATATAAAGGCACAAGGCTGCAGGCTGAGTTATACAGGGAACTCTGAGTATCACTCATGTATTATAAGGGATAATGTGCCCCCTACTGTAAATGATAAGGATATTAGCAGTCACTGAGGGGTTCTGTGCCCCCCATATAAAGGCACAAGGCTGCAGGCTGAGTTATACAGGGAACTCTGAGTATCACTCATGTATTATAAGGGATAATGTACCCCCTACTGTAAATGATAAGGATATTAGCAGTCACTGAGGGGTTCTGTGCCCATATAAAGGCACAAGGCTGCAGGCTGAGTTATACAGGGAACTCTGAGTATCACTCATGTATTATAAGGGATAATGTACCCCCTACTGTAAATGATAAGGATATTAGCAGTCACTGAGGGCTCTGTGCCCATATAAAGGCACAAGGCTGCAGGCTGAGTTATACAGGGAACTCTGAGTATCACTCATGTATTATAAGGATAATGTACCCCCTACTGTAAATGATAAGGATATTAGCAGTCACTGAGGGGTTCTGTGCCCCCCATATAAAGGCACAAGGCTGCAGGCTGAGTTATACAGGGAACTCTGAGTATCACTCATGTATTATAAGGGATAATGTACCCCCTACTGTAAATTGATAAGGATATTAGCAGTCACTGAGGGGTTCTGTGCCCCATATAAAGGCACAAGGCTGCAGGCTGAGTTATACAGGGAACTCTGAGTATCACTCATGTATTATAAGGGATAATGTACCCCCTACTGTAAATGATAAGGATATTAGCAGTCACTGAGGGGTTCTGTGCCCATATAAAGGCACAAGGCTGCAGGCTGAGTATACAGGGAACTCTGAGTATCACTCATGTATTATAAGGATAATGTACCCCCTACTGTAAATGATAAGGATATTAGCAGTCACTGAGGGGTTCTGTGCCCATATAAAGGCACAAGGCTGCAGGCTGAGTTATACAGGGAACTCTGAGTATCACTCATGTATTATAAGGGAAATGTACCCCCTACTGTAAATGATAAGGGTATTAGCAGTCACTGAGGGGTTCTGTGCCCCCCATATAAAGGCACAAGGCTGCAGGCTGAGTTATACAGGGAACTCTGAGTATCACTCATGTATTATAAGGGATAATGTACCCCCTACTGTAAATGATAAGGATATTAGCAGTCACTGAGGGGTTCTGTGCCCATATAAAGGCACAAGGCTGCAGGCTGAGTTATACAGGGAACTCTGAGTATCACTCATGTATTATAAGGGATAATGTACCCCCTACTGTAAATGATAAGGATATTAAAAGCCATTGAGTGACCTTTAAGTTGCTGAAATTGTGCTTCAGATAAAGGGACTGCATTGTTGGAAAAATCACAGTGATTTATATTTTGTACCAGGCCTGGACTGGCAATCTGTGGGTTCTGGCAAATGCCAGGGGGGCTGCTGTAAGATGCCACAGACAGTCACTATTTATTGGACTGGTGGGGGCGCTGTTTGGGCCTCTGTGTAATTGCAATGCCAGGGCCTATTTTGACCCCCCAGTCCAGGCCGGGCTTTGCTCCATGCCCTGCAGTATTTGGCTGGGAGATCCAGTACAGTTGCTGTAGGAGCAGAACCTCGCATGAAACAATGCCGTTGCGCAGAGCAGTTATTAAGACTGCATTACACATTCTACTTCCAGATCAAAGCCACAGAGTGACTGTATAGAGCGGAGCGCTGTGCCTAATGCTGACTGGGGGGGCGGGGGGGGGCTGTTTGGGCTCGGCTGAACATTAGGCAGATCTGTGCCTTTTGATTCTCAGGTTCTGTGCCGCTCGCAGCGCATTTATATGGAGAGAGAGAATCTCGTTAACTGAGGCAGAAGGGAAAGCTCTTAGGCCCCCGGAATGGAACAAAGGCTTCTCCTGCATGAACAGAATGGGGGGATAAAAGCCGAAAGCGGCTGACAATATTCTGGGTTTGGAGCTTGGGGCCCATTTAGGAACCCCCAGTTTTCTACAGGCAGTTTGTTACCTAATGCCCCCCGGTACAGAGCAAAGAGACCCTCCCTTTGTAAAATGCCTCTGTTTCATTTCTAGAGCGTTGGGGGCAGATGGTTGGGGGCAGATTTCTATGCACCATTGGCTTCTTGATCCATTTCAGCCATCTCTGTTCTCTCCCTCAGCCAACTAGGGACAATATATTCTCACTAATCTACATGCCCTAATTGCTATTCGTGCTGGTCAGCCAATCAGACTGCTGTGTGCTTTTACTTGCCCATAGTTAGCTTGCACCGGCCAACCCTTCAAAATATTGACCCCATTATATTGTCCCTTTAGGTTGGTCCAATGTCCTGAGCAATCTGGCCTGATGGGTAATGAAGAGGATGTGCAGCTATGGTGCAGATGAACTGCCCCAGGGCAATATTGCAGGGCGGTCTGACCTGAAGCTAAAGTGACATTTAGCCAGACAGTTGGGCAGTTTGGAGGAAGAGGGGCAAATCTGGGCCTGTATGGGCAGCCCGAAGCCATAATCCCTTACCTTATTATAATGCAGAATTCTGGGAAATTCCTCCCTATCACTGATCCTGTAACAGAACCCCTAAAGCCTATTGCGCCTCAGCACCCCTGAAATACCGGGGCTCCCCCTAAGCTTCATGCAAGGGGCTGTTGTTCCATTCATTTCCCACTGAGATTCCTAATGAACCAGGGAAAGGGACATTTTTTTTCCAATTTTGGTTGCACTTTCCCTTTAATTAACTTACCCTTTTCACCCGTCGGACCATAAGTCAAATATCCAACCCACCGCCCCCCCCCCCCCCCCAGTAATTTATAGAGACTCACAGTCTTAATTAGGAACCTCCGTGCAGAAGGGTCATTTCTATAATCCCCCCCCCCCCCCGGGACTGGAACTGTCGGGGAGGAAAAAATGGCTAAAGGTGGGGGGGGGGGGGCAGAGAATTCACATCAGTCTGATAGTGCGGGGGGGGGGGCTTTAACCTTCTAATTACCTCCCATTCTGATTCCCAGATCTCCCCGGGCCGGTACCCCCCATTCTGATTCCCAGATCTCCCCGGGCCGGTACCTCCCATTCTGATTCCCAGATCTCCCCGGGCCGGTACCCCCCATTCTGATTCCCAGATCTCCCCGGGCCGGTACCCCCCATTCTGATTCCCAGATCTCCCCGGGCCGGTACCCCCCATTCTGATTCCCAGATCTCCCCGGGCCGGTACCCCCCATTCTGATTCCCAGATCTCCCCGGGCCGGTACCCCCCATTCTGATTCCCAGATCTCCCCGGGCGTACCCCCCATTCTGATTCCCAGATCTCCCGGGCCGGTACCCCCCATTCTGATTCCCAGATCTCCCGGGCCGGTACCCCCCCATTTCTGATTCCAGATCTCCCTGGGCCGGTACCCCCCATTCTGATTCCCAGATCTCCCCGGGCCGGTACCCCCATTCTGATTCCCAGATCTCCCCGGCCGGTACCTCCCATTCGGATTCCCAGATCTCCCCGGGCCGGTACCCCCCATTCTGATTCCCAGATCTCCTCGGGCCGGTACCCCCCATTCTGATTCCCAGATCTCCCCGGGCCGGTACCCCCCATTCGGATTCCCAGATCTCCCCGGGCCGGTACCTCCCATTCTGATTCCCAGATCTCCCCGGGCCGGTACCTCCCATTCTGATTCCCAGATCTCCCCGGGCCGGTACCCCATTCTGATTCCCAGATTTCTCAGGGCCGCGTACCCCCCATTCGGATTTCCAGATCTCCTTGCGGCCGGTAACCCCCCATTCTGAATTCCCATCTCCCCAGGGCCGGTACCCCACCATTCGGATTCAATTCCTTGGCCGTATCCCATTTCTGATTCCCAGATCTCCTTGGGCCGGTACCTCCAGTGGGGGTCCCTTGGAGGGGTGTGGGGAAGCTAGTGGAAGCCCGGATGGGTCCTGTACCCCCCAGTCCAACCCTGGACCTGAGTGCGGTGCTCTGTCCTGCCCGGGGACCCCCAAATCCCCCCGTAAATAACAAATGAGTGTGGGCGGCTCCAGACTGGGAATCTTCCTCAGATTTCATAGAAAAGTGAAAGGGTAAAGATACATCAAACTGCTAAAAGCGCAATATAGCAACTTGCAGCGACATTACGCATTTTGTGCCGTTCCCCCAATGCTTTATTTGCTCCTTTCCAGCCTCCTCCCCCCGGCAGGGCTGCATTTCCATATCAGTACAACATCCCATAATTATATGGTGCCAATAGCGGCTATTAATTAGGAGCTTCTGAACTCATTTAAAAGCTGTCAATGACTTGTCAAGGAGTTCATTAAGTGCTGCTAATAAGCCCGGGGTTGAGGGGCTTTACGCTCCGACTCCTGAAGCAAAATAGCAGCGCGTTTCACTCGTTTCCTTTGTTGAACGCACAGCAGAGCGATGGGAATAAACTGCTATGTAGCCCCGGGGGCAGCCATTCAAGCTGGATAAAGGGAGAAAAGATACAGGTTACATAGCAGATAACAGATAAAACACCATTGTATTCTATAGAGCTAATCTGTTATCTGCTATGTAATCTGTGTCTTTTCTAAACTTGGAATGGCTGCCCCCGGGGCTACACAGCCATTCCTGCACCGGTACAGCTGGGGTGGTTTGTACAGAAACCCTACTATAGTTTATATAAATACCCCGCTGTGTAGCCCCGGGGGCAGCCATTCCTGCACCGGTACAGCTGGGGTGTTTTGCTACAAGAAAACCCACTATAGTTATATATTAAATACCCCGCTGTGAGCCCCTGGGGGCAGCCATCCATTGCATGTACAGCTGGGGTGTTTGCTACAGAAAACCCTACTATAGTTATTAAATACCCCACTGTTTAGCCCCGGGGGCAGCCATTCCTGCACTGGTACAGCTGGGTGTTTGCTACAGAAACCCTAGCTATAGTTATATAAATTAGCCCCGCTGTGTAGCCCCGGGGCAGCCGTTCCTGCACTGGTACAGCTGGGTGTTGCTACAGAAACCCTACTATAGTTTATATAAATACCCCGCTGTGTAGCCCCGGGGGGCAGCCATTCGCTGCACTGAGTACAGCTGGGGTGTTTGCTACAGAACCTACTAATAGTTATATAAATACCCCGCTGTGTAGCCCGGGGCCAGCCTTCCTGCACTGTACAGCTGGGAGTGTTTTTGCTACAGAAACCCTACTATAAGTTTATATTAAAATACCCGCTGTGTAGCCCCGGGGGCAGCCGTTCCTGCACTGGTACACTGGGGTGTTTGCTTACAGAAACCCACTATAAGTTTATATTAAATCCCCGCTGTGTAGCCCCGGGGGCAGCCATTCCGCCACTGGTACAAGCTGGGGTGTTTGCTACAGAAACCCTACTTAGTTTATATAATAGCTGTGTAGCCCCGGGGCGCCATTTCCTGCACTGGTACACACTGGGGTGGTTTTGCACAGAAACCCTACTATAGTTTATATAAATACCCCGCTGTGTGCCCCGGCGGCAGCCATTCCTGCACTGGTACAGCTGGGTGTTGTGCCTACAGAAAACCCTACTATAGTTTATATAAATACCCGCTGTGACCCGGGGCAGCCATTCCTTGCACCTGGTACAGCTGGGTGTTTTGCTACAGAAACCCTACTATTAGTTTATATAAATACCCCTGCTGTGTAGCACCCGGGGGGTGCTAAATGGCGCGGGTACTGGTGTACAGTGGGCAACTGGTGCTAAAAAATGCGCGGTACTGGGTGCTACAGGTGGGCACTGGGTGCTACAGGTGGGCACTGGGTGCTAAATGTGGGTACTGGGTGCTACAGGTGGGCACTGGGTGCTACAGGTGGCCACTGGGTGCTAGGGGTGGCCACTGGGTGCTACAGTTGGGCACTGGGTGCTACAGGTGGGCACTGGGTGCTACAGGCGGGCACTGGGTGCTACAGGCGGGCACTGGGTGCTACAGGCGGGCACTGGGCGCTAAAGGTGGGCACTGGGTGCTAGGGGTAGGCACTGGGCGCTAGGGGTAGGCACTGGGCGCTACAGGTGGGCACTGGGCGCTACAGTTGGGCCCTGGGTGCTAGAGGTGGGCCCTGGGTGCTAGAGGTGGGCCCTGGGTGCTACTGGGCACTGGGTGCTAGGGGTGGGCCCTGGGTGCTACAGTTGGGGCCCTGGGTGCTAGAGGGGGGCCCTGGTGCTACAGTTGGGCCCGTGCTACAGTTGGGCCCTGGGTGCTAGAGTGGGCCCTGGGTGCTAGAGGTGGGCCCTGGGTGCTAGTGGGCCTGGGTGCTAGAGGTGGGCCCTGGGTGCTAGAGGTGGGCACTGGGCGCTAGAGGTGGGCCCTGGGCGCTACAGGTGGGCCCTGGGTGCTAGAGGTGGGCCCTGGGTGCTACAGTTGGGCACTGGGTGCTAGGGGTGGGCACTGGGTGCTAGAGGTGGGCACTGGGTGCTAGAGGTGGGCCCTGGGTGCTAGAGGTGGGCCCTGGGTGCTAGAGGTGGGCCCTGGGTGCTACAGGTGGGCCCTGGGCGCTACAGGTGGGCCCTGGGTGCTAGAGGTGGGCCCTGGGTGCTACAGTTGGGCACGGGGTGCTAGGGGTGGGCACGGGGTGCTAGGGGTAGGCACTGGGTGCTAGAGGTGGGCCCTGGGTGCTAGAGGTGGGCCCTGGGTGCTACAGGTGGGCCCTGGGTGCTACAGGTGGGCCCTGGGCGCTACAGGTGGGCACACAAACTTCAAATGTGGTTTGGCAGTTGCACTGACTGTGGCCCTACTGCTCATCAGGATTCACAGGGCCCCATACTAAAAATTGAAACCAGGAACCCCCCCTTCAAAGGTAGGTCCCTATTATTAACCCATTAGTCACTTACTGTGCCGAGATGGGGGCCCTGGGGGGCCTATATGCAAATCCGGACCTCACTATAAATTTAGCATTGGAGGGAAGTGGGAGGAGCCTTGGCCCATGGGCCGAATCACACTAATGATTTGACCGTATGACCAATGGATTCCACCTTAATTACTGACCCGGCAAAGTGAGCCTTCCCGATATATAGATGGGGCATCAGCAGATTTGCTCAGTAGGATTTGCCCCTAGACATTTGTGACATTTGGCCAATGAGAAGCAATGGAACCAACCAATGTAGCCCGACATGCCCCGGCAAAGGGAGCCTGACAAGCTTGGGGGCTCAGAGCGTTTCTATGGTTACTGTAACCCTGGTGCCACTGCCAGTCGCCCGTATGAGCCAATAATAAGGAGTCTGATCATTTCATCATCGCAGCAATTAGTAAGCACCTTGCCAGCCCTTTAATTAGTCTCAGTCACAGGCTGCTAATTACTTTCTGATGATATATGGGCGAGAGCGCCGGGCGTAAATCCTGCCCACTGACGGGCACTCGCTGTAAAGCAGCTCCATTGTGTTCCTATAGGTGCCACTTGCCCTTGCGCTGCCAGACCCGGTGCAGAGAGGCAACTGGGCTTTTAGCCGCGTGTTTTACCGCTTGGGAAATGGGGAATCGGTGGGAATTCAACTGCTCCTCCCACATT
The DNA here is from genome assembly GCF_000004195.4 of Xenopus tropicalis. Lineage (NCBI taxonomy): Eukaryota > Metazoa > Chordata > Amphibia > Anura > Pipidae > Xenopus > Xenopus tropicalis. The sequence goes on along the minus strand of NC_030683.2, from coordinate 4,711,647 downwards.
TAGCTAAAGTGGGTGCCCCAGTGATCACAGTGTCACCCTCCTTTTGTTACAGACTCCCTGCCCCTCCCCCTGTAAGCTTCCATCACAGTGTTTTAGCCCCACCTACTGCTTGAGTCACAGACTCCCTGCCCCCCCCCCTGTAAGCTTCCTTCACACTGTTTTGGCTCCACCTACTGCTTGAGTCACAGACTCCCTGCCCCTCCCCTTGCAAGCTTCCATCAGAGTGTTTTAGCTCCACCTACTGCTTGACTCACAGACTCCCTGCCCCCAATAAACTTCCATCAAAATATTTTAGCCCCACCTACTGCTTAAGTTACAGAATCCCTGCCCCTCCCCCAGAAAGCTTCCATGCAGAGTGTTTTAGCTCCACCTACTGCTTGAGTCACAGACTCCCTGCCCCTCCCCCCTTATATTTTGCCATCGGTTTGGTTCAGTTCAGCTCAGCAGCAGAATTTTAGGACACAGCAGCTCTATAAATCAGAATTGTTTGATTTCTCTATAAATCCCAACACAACAAGCCGTTCCATTATATTAGGGAACAGTAAATCCGGTAACTAAAGAGCAACTTTCCCCTGAGTTCCCATTGTGGCGTCACTGCTCTCTTTCCATCCGTGCTGATTGGCTGCTGAGCTCTGTATCCCCACAAGCGCTTTGTTGTACATCTCGCCGTGCCCTGACCGGCTCTGATTCCCCCCCCCCCCCCCCCCCGGGGCCAGACAGGAATCATTAGAAGGTGTCAAGGCCACGGAATCAGCTCAGACAAACTCAGACTCTCAGAATCCGACTGGGGGGGCAGGAATGATTGGGTTAGTCAAGTTTGGTGCCGAGAAACCCAGAAGCGAAGATTAACTGACAGCACCGAACCATATGGGGTACACAGAGAGTATGGGGTACACAGAGAGTATGGGATACACAGAGAGTATGGGGTACACAGAGAGTATGGGGTACACAGAGAGTATGGGGTACACAGAGAGTATGGGGTACACAGAGAGTATGGGGTACACAGAGAGTATGGGGTACACAGAGAGTATGGGGTACACAGAGAGTATGGGGTACACAGAGAGTATGGGGTACACAGAGAGTATGGGATACACAGAGAGTATGGGGTACACAGAGAGTATGGGGTACACAGAGAGTATGGGGATACACAGAGAGTATGGGATACACAGAGAGTATGGGATACACAGAGAGTATGGGTACACAGAGAGTATGGGGTACACAGAGAGTATGGGGTACACAGAGAGTATGGGTACACAGAGAGTTGGGGTAGACACAGAGAGTATGGGATACACAGAGAGTATGGGGTACACAGAGAGTATGGGGTACACAGAGAGTATGGGATACACAGAGAGTATGGGATACACAGAGAGTATGGGGTACACAGAGAGTATGGGATACACAGAGAGTATGGGGTACACAGAGAGTATGGGGTACACAGAGAGTATGGGGTACACAGAGAGTATGGGGATACACAGAGAGTATGGGGATACACAGAGAGTATGGGGGTACACAGAGAGTATGGGGATACAACAGAGAGTATGGGATACACAGAGAGTATGGGGTACACAGAGAGTATGGGGTACACAGAGAGTAATGGGGTACACAGAGAGTATGGGATACACAGAGTAGGGATACACAGAGAGTATGGGATACACAGAGAGTATGGGATACACAGAGAGTATGGGATACACAGAGAGTATGGGATACACAGAGAGTATGGGGATACACAGAGAGTATGGGGTACACAGAGAGTATGGGATACACAGAGAGTAATGGATACACAGAGAGTATGGGATACACAGAGAGTATGGGATACACAGAGAGTATGGGATACACAGAGAGTATGGGATACACAGAGAGTATGGGGTACACAGAGAGTATGGGATACACAGAGAGTATGGGATACACAGAGAGTATGGGGATACACAGAGAGTATGGGATACACAGAGAGTATGGGGTATTATTATTATTATTAGCCTTTTTGTCGCACCAACACCCCCCCCCCCCCCCCACGTATATAATCTGAGGGGGAGAATATCCGGGTTGAACTTGATGGTCTTTTTTCAACCCTATGTAACTATGTAACTATGTATGAGATTAAGGAGAGATAAAGACTTGGAAGCCAGGCCCGGATTCGTGGCGAGGTCTTGGGGGGCGGAGCAGGGGGTGGGCCTATGGGCGCCCTATAGGGAAATCCGGCGCTGATGGCATCACCAGTTCTATCCAATTCCTGATCCTTCCCCCCGATAAATATAATTGTAAATAAACCCTGAACTGCCATTTGCCCCCCATTATTGGCTCTTGGACTCTCTACATAGATAGATAGATAGATAGATAGATAGATAGATAGATAGATAGATGATAAATAGATAGATAGATAGATAGATAGATAGATAGATGATAAATATATGATAGATAGATAGATAGATAGATAGATAGATAGATAGATGATAGATGATAGATGATAGATAGATAGATAGATAGATAGATAGATGATAGATAGATAGATAGATAGATAGATAGATGATAGATGATAGATAGATAGATAGATAGATGATAAATAGATAGATAGATAGATAGATAGATGATAAATATATGATAGATAGATGATAGATAGATAGATAGATAGATAGATAGATGATAGATAGATAGATAGATAGATAGATAGATGATAAATAGATAGATAGATAGATAGATAGATGATAGATGATAGATAGATAGATAGATGATAGATGATAGATAGATAGATAGATGATAAATAGATAGATAGATAGATAGATAGATGATAGATGATAGATAGATAGATAGATAGATGATAAATATATGATAGATAGATGATGGACAGTGGCGCTGCCCATTAGGGAGACAGGTACCCGCCCCCCCCCATCTCCACTGTGCTTGTCTTTGAGCACAATCTCCCCCCCCCCCCCCCCCCGGCTTAGTAAGTCCGACTGTTTCCTATCAGGGTGTCACAGGCGGCAAATAACACGGAGCCCAGAGCCGGCGCTTTAAATATTTATATTCTGCCCGACACGTCCTGTTTGCCTCTCGCTATTTGTCCGGTTATTGTTTGTATTTCTGTCCAACTCAATATTTACTCTCCGAATGAAACGGAATTCAGGGACGAGGATTTTTTCGTTTTAGACTCATGGGATCTTGTCACATCGATAGATTTCTTACTCTTGAAATTATACAAAAATTATATGATTCCCCTTTCTCTGTAATAATAAAACAGTACCTGTACTTGATCCCAACTAAGATATAATTACCCCTTATTGGGGGCAGAACAGCCCTATTGAGTTTATTTAATGGTTAAATGATTCCCTTTTCTCTTGTAATAATAAAACAGTACCTGTACTTGATCCAACTAAGATATAATTACCCCTTATTGGGGCAGAACAGCCCTATTGGGTTATTTAATGGTTTAAATGATTCCCTTTCTCTGTAATATAAAACAGTACCTGTACTTGATCCCAACTAAGATATAATTACCCCTTATTGGGGCAGAACAGCCCTATTGGGTTTATTCATGGTTAATGATTCCCTTTTCTCTGTAATAATAAAACAGTACCTGTACTTGATCCCAACTAAGATATAATTACCCCTTATTGGGGGCAGAACAGCCCTATTGGGTTTATTTCATGGTTAAATGATTCCCTTTTCTCTGTAATAATAAAACAGTACCTGTACTTGATCCCAACTAAGATATAATTACCCCTTATTGGGGCAGAACAGCCCTATGGGTTTATTTAATGGTTAAATGATTCCCTTTTCTCTGTAATAATAAAACCAGTACCTGTACTTGATCCCAACTAAGATATAATTACCCCTTATTGGGGCAGAACAGCCCTATTGGGTTTATTTAGTGGTTAAATGATTCCCTTTTCTCTGTAATAATAAAACAGTACCTGTACTTGATCCCAACTAAGATATAATTACCCCTTATTGGGGGCAGAACAGCCCTATTGGGTTTATTTAGTGGTTAAATTATTCCCTTTTCTCTGTAATAATAAAACAGTACCTGTACTTGATCCCAACTAAGATATAATTACCCCTTATTGGGGCAGAACGGCCCTATTGCTGCAAAGAGTTAGAAGAGGTGTCCATTTTTGAATTTCTGGCTTGGAGGTAAGTTTTGGAGGAATGAAGACCATGTTTAATGCCAAACAGAGCCTCCTATAGGCTGTCAATCTGGGGGCCACCAAATAGCCAATCACAACCCTTATTGGTCACACCCTAGGAACTTTTTCATGCTTGTGCTGCTCCCCAGTTTTTCTTTAATTTGGATGTTGCTCCCGGGTAAAAAATAGGTTGAGTCCCAGACTATAAACTGATATTTCTGACAACCATTGACCTTCATAGAAGATCATCAGTGGACAGGAACTGGACAAGGTCGGCCAATCAGATCTGTGCTGTGTCTCAGTTCACCTTGGTTAATGTAAGTCCTTACAAGTCCTTGTGGGCAAGGTAAGTAAAACACCTCCCCCTTTGTTAATATCAATTACCCCCCCCCCCCCTGTATTCCCTACAAAGATCCTTCACAGAGAACCATTAAGTAAATTACATTAAAGATATTTTGAGCAGAATAAAAAAAGATAGAAAGCAGGAATGTCTTCTCCTGACCCAGGCACATAACGTTTATAGTATTGCCCTGACACATGTATGTTTAATACAAATACAGTAGAAGGTCCCCCTGGGTCTGGTGGTGCTGGTTCTCCATCTAGGCTTGGGGTGACCTGGGGAAAGGACAATGGAGTAAGTGTGGGTGCAAAGGGAACGGAGATGGTCAATCCTCTAGATTCCAGAAAGAGAGATGGGGGATGAGGAGATGGGACCTACAGAAACATCTCCCATGATCGAGCTTGGCAAGAAGTGAGGAGAAGCTCAGATGGTTCCAAGTGAATCCGAATGTCCCCATTGGGCTTAGGCTTAGAGCAACTGGCAAGAGCAGAGGTAAAAGGGCCGGCAAGCTGGAAGGGACAGTGGAAGCCAATCAGTATGGGAAGGCTTGTGGCAGTGGTCCCCAAACTGGAGGGCTCAACCTGAATGACAAGTAGAAAAAGATTTGGGGTGAGAACCTATTGGCTCTATTTGGTACAGCTGAAAGTCCAACATGAGGGTCAGTTACAGGGAGATTTGGGGTGAATATGTTACTCAGTGGCTGTTACCCCAATGTTTTCCTATATCTGCAGCCTTGTAATGGGCAATGAAGGGCCCAGCCTGAAGGCCAGTTAGAGGGGGATTTGGGGTGAGTGCTTATTTGTGCCCTGGGTACCCCTGGAACTATAGTGGGGTGACTGTTACCCCAATGTTTCTATATATCTGTAACCTTGTTATGGGCTAAGGGGGCCCAGCCTGAAGGCCAGTTAGGGGGGGATTTGGGGTGAGTGCTTATTTGTGCCCTGGGTACCCCTGGAACTATAGCGGGGTGACTGTTACCCCAATGTTTCTATATATCTGTAACCTTGTTTATGGGCTAAGGGGGCCCAGCCTGAAGGCCAGTTAGGGGGGATTTGGGGTGAGTGCTTATTTGTGCCCTGGGTACCCCTGGAACTATAGCGGGGTGACTGTTACCCCAATGTTTCTATATATCTGTAACCTTGTTATGGGCTAAGGGGGCCCAGCCTGAAGGCCAGTTAGAGGGGGATTTGGGGTGAGTGCTTATTTGTGCCCTGGGTACCCCTGGAACTATAGCGGGGTGACTGTTACCCCAATGTTTCTATATATCTGTAACCTTGTTATGGGCTAAGGGGGCCCAGCCTGAAGGCCAGTTAGGGGGGGATTTGGGGTGAGTGCTTATTTGTGCCCTGGGTACCCCTGGAACTATAGCGGGGTGACTGTTACCCCAATGTTTCTATATATCTGTAACCTTGTTATGGGCTAAGGGGGCCCAGCCTGAAGGCCAGTTAGGGGGGGATTTGGGGTGAGTGCTTATTTGTGCCCTGGGTACCCCTGGAACTATAGCGGGGTGACTGTTACCCCAATGTTTCTATATATCTGTAACCTTGTTATGGCTAAGGGGGCCCAGCCTGAAGGCCAGTTAGGGGGGGATTTGGGGTGAGTGCTTATTTGTGCCCTGGGTACCCCTGGAACTATAGCGGGGTGACTGTTACCCCAATGTTTCTATATATCTGTAACCTTGTTATGGGCTAAGGGGGCCCAGCCTGAAGGCCAGTTAGGGGGGATTTGGGGTGAGTGCTTATTTGTGCCCTGGGTACCCCTGGAACTATAGCAGGGTGACTCTTACCCCAATGTTTCTATATATCTGTAACCTTGTTATGGGCTAAGGGGGCCCAGCCTGAAGGCCAGTTAGGGGGGATTTGGGGTGAGTGCTTATTTGTGCCCTGGGTACCCCTGGAACTATAGCGGGGTGACTGTTACCCCAATGTTTCTATATATCTGTAACCTTGTTATGGGCTAAGGGGGCCCAGCCTGAAGGCCAGTTAGGGGAGGATTTGGGGTGAGTGCTTATTTGTGCCCTGGGTACCCCTGGAACTATAGCGGGGTGACTGTTACCCCAATGTTTCTATATATCTGTAACCTTGTTATGGGCTAAGGGGGCCCAGCCTGAAGGCCAGTTAGGGGGGGATTTGGGGTGAGTGCTTATTTGTGCCCTGGGTACCCCTGGAACTATAGCGGGGTGACTGTTACCCCAATGTTTTCCTATATCTGCAGCCTTATTGTGGGCAATGAGGGGCCCTGACCCAATGGCTTGGTGATTGGATCATGAGGGCAGCTATTGGGTGGAGAGGCTGTTGGTAAAGCCCTTTGCTTGGATATTGATGCTACTAAAGTTATAGACAGTCTGAATATATTTTCTAGACATTTCTAGGAAACCTTACAGTTGCAGAAGGGAAAGTCGAACAGATAAAACAAGGGAACTTACAACATTAAATAACGATCGGAGAGGAGTTGGGAGGGAAATTGAGATTGTTTCAAGAAAAATTGAGCCTCGACGTGAGCTGCATGAGAATGAGGAAAAGTCCCGGAGATGGAAATGGGAATGGGAAAAGGGAGAGATTGTTCTTAAGAAAAACATGGTGTTTGGAAATACCGAGGGCAACGTCGGGCTGAATAGCAATGAGCTGGAAATGTCCGGAGAAACGATGAAATGAGCAGAAATAAAGGGTCAAGATGAATTGATTAGAGATGAAATAATGTTTGGGTGGGGGCCCTATGGTCCATGGGAGAGATGGTTGGATGAAGGTGAAGGGACTGAACTGGGTGAGGGTGTAGGTGGGAGAGGGGGTGAATAAGATGGGTGGGGGCCCTATGGTCCATGGGAGAGATGGTTGGATGAAGGTGAAGGGACTGAACTGGGTGAGGGTGTAGGTGGGAGAGGGGGGTGAATAAGATGGGTGGGGGCCCTATGGTCCATGGGAGAGATGGTTGGATGAAGGTGAAGGGACTGAACTGGGTGAGGGTGTAGGTGGGAGAGGGGGTGAATAAGATGGGTGGGGGCCCTATGGTTCATGGGAGAGATGGTTGGATGAAGGTGAAGGGACTGAACTGGGTGAGGGTGTAGGTGGGAGAGGGGGTGAATAAGATGGGTGGGGGCCCTATGGTCCATGGGAGAGATGGTTGGATGAAGGTGAAGGGACTGAACTGGGTGAGGGTGTAGGTGGGAGAGGGGGTGAATAAGATGGGTGGGGGCCCTATGGTCCATGGGAGAGATGGTTGGATGAAGGTGAAGGGACTGAACTGGGTGAGGGTGTAGGTGGGAGAGGGGGTGAATAAGATGGGTGGGTGGGGGCCCTATGGTCCATGGGAGAGATGGTTGGAGGAAGGTGAAGGAACTGAACTGGGTGAGGGTGCAGGAGGGAGAGGGGGTGAATAAGATGGGTGGGTGGGGGCCCTATGGTCCATGGGAGAGATGGTTGGATGAAGGTGAAGGGACGGAACTGGGTGAGGGTGCAGGAGGGAGAGGGGGTGAATAAGATGGGTGGGTGGGGGCCCTATGGTCCATGGGAGAGATGGTTGGATGAAGGTGAAGGAACTGAACTGGGTGAGGGTGCAGGAGGGAGAGGGGGTGAATAAGATGGGTGGGGGCCCTATGGTCCATGGGAGAGATGGGTGGATGAAGGTGAAGGGACGGAACTGGGTGAGGGTGCAGGAGGGAGAGGGGGTGAATAAGATGGGTGGGGGCCCTATGGTCCATGGGAGAGATGGTTGGATGAAGGTGAAGGAACTGAACTGGGTGAGGGTGCAGGAGGGAGAGGGGGTGAATAAGATGGGTGGGGGCCCTATGGTCCATGGGAGAGATGGTTGGATGAAGGTGAAGGGACGGAACTGGGTGAGGGTGTAGGAGGGAGAGGGGGTGAATAAGATGGGTGGGTGGGGGTGGAATGTTATAAATGATAAATATATGAGAATTTGGGGCAGCTTAGAGCAAGAGACAAGTATATGGATCTACTGTCGGACGTGCCCAAGATTAAGTGGGTGAGTGAAAAGGAGCCGGGCAGAAGATTGGGGTAAGAAACTCAGCATTTACCCCGGCGATGTCTCTGCTTTGATTATAACATCTAAGACTTATTTCCATATAAAGTGACATTGTGGTACTGGGGAAGCTCAGGCCCAGCAGAACCAGCCTTCTAGGTCCCCTCAGTCACTGAAAGCAAGAAATTAGCTGGAATCTTGTATTTTGGGCAGAGGGCAGAAAAGCCCCCCCCTTACTGACCAGGGGAAAGAGTATGGCAGCTCCCACCCATACATATTGCTCTGCCCAACATGCCTCATAGTTACAGTTAATATAATAATACAGAGAGGTCCATCCCAGCTAATGTCCCTTTCCAGCGGAACAATCCAGTAACCTTGAGTCACTCTGCCCCCCACCCCCCAGATAAAGCCAATTATTTCTCTTTGATAATTATGAGCCAAAGGAAATGAATCCACATAAATCAGGTTAGACCCCTAACGGGAAATCAATTCATTAGTTCGAGATTTTTGTTGTATTAAGGAATGACCCCCCCACCCCCCCAATACAGGGTGAAGCTTATCTCCCTACAGGGCCCCTCACTGCCCCCAGAGGACACATCTGATTGGCTGTTTGTATAAAGGCAAGTCATTTCATGGTTAAAGCAATGTGCATTCATTCTGCAGGACATTAAGCCCCCACCCCCCCCTGCATATAATAAATCAAGATATCATTCAGGGCACGGCCATAACTCTCCCCCGCGGACATGTATTTACCAAGAAACAAATACGAAAATGTCTCAGGAACTTGGAGACTTGACCTTGAGGGCTGAGACTTTAGAAGCCGGAGGCCATTGGTTTAAGGAGGCGATTTAGTAACTATGATGGACAGGTACTTACCTCTGGGGGCAGTCGTTTAAGGTTTAGATGGTACAAGTGCCCTCTAGGAATCATGTGGGCAGAGAAAATATCACCTGGAGGGTGAGGGCAACAAAGCTTTTGAATCTACTCAACAGAACCATGGAACCTCCATACCAACGCCAACGCAGCCAGTATTGTGATGGGCATTTGTGTTATCTCCCACCATGTGACTGCATCACTCGCCCAAATGCTTTACCCCCCCGCATGTCAAACAATGGGGGTTGTGTCCAAGATGAAGACAGTAAGACAAGATGGAGACAGTAGGGCAAGATGGAGACAGTAGGGCAAGATGGAGACAGTAGGGCAAGATGGAGACAGTAGGACAAGATGGGGACAGTAGGGCAATATGGAGACAGTAGGGCAATATGGAGACAGTAGGGCAAGATGAAGACAGTAGGACAAGATGGAGACAGTAGGGCAAGATGGAGACAGTAGGGCAAGATGGAGACAGTAGGGCAAGATGGAGACAGTAGGGCAAGATGGAGACAGTAGGGCAAGATGGAGACAGTAGGGCAAGATGGAGACAGTAGGGCAAGATGGAGACAGTAGGGCAAGATGGAGACAGTAGGGCAGGATGGAGACAGTAGGGCAAGATGGAGACAGTAGGGCAAGATGGAGACAGTAGGGCAAGATGGAGACAGTAGGGCAAGATGGAGACAGCAGGGCAAGATGGAGACAGCAGGGCAAGATGGAGTCAGCAGTGGTGGTGGGGGAGTAGGGTGAGGGGTAGGGGCACCCTGACTGATGTAAAGTCATGACCCCAACCATTGCTCTAAGTATCTAGGAGAGTGAATAGGTATTGTGCCCAAATCTGTCCCCAGTCGGCCATCAGGCTGAGCTCCCCCAGTGATGCCCATTTGCCCCCCGGTGGGGCCAGTCCCACAGTTTGGGAAACACAGTTCCTCCATTCCGTGTGGAGTCTCGGATCTCTATCTATAAACCTGTATAATATCCGCCAGTCAGTGTCACTGTTTCTCAATGCCGCCCGGTGCCCGGGTACCCAGGGGACACTCTGTGTGGGCACAGGACAAAGCCTTGGGCGCTAATAAGCCGACTCTAATGCCACACGGGGCAACGGCGCAACTCGACAAACAATCTCGCTGCATCCTGACGGCAAATAAAGGCCAGACGCCCCCCGGGAGCCGCTTTCATTCCAGCAACACAGAGAAGTAATTGAGCTTTTTCCAGACCGCGGCGGATTATCTGTGACTTTCCGGGTGTTTGTGATTCGAAGCGGCGCCGAGGTCCTCGGGGTGAAAAGGGGCTGAATCCTGACATTCTGGAGGAAACAAACTGCAGCCAATTATCTGGCGGTTTCCCAAAAGGATCAAGTTATTTCACCAAGAGGCAAAAACAACTCAGTAGGACAAGATGGAGACAGTAGGGCAAGATGGAGACAGTAGGGCAAGATGGAGACAGTAGGGCAAGATGGAGACAGTAGGGCAAGATGGAGACAGTAAGGCAAGATGGAGACAGTAGGACAAGATGGAGACAGTAGGACAAGATGGAGACAGTAGGGCAAGATGGAGACCTGGTCCTGCTGGGTCCCCTTTCCTGGTGGCCCCACCACCGCCGCACTCCTCGTCATCTGTCATCTTGCTGGGCCCCCTACCACCCTTGATGCTTTGGTGGGCCCCTGCCTTCGGAGCTGGCACTCTGCTGACCCTTCCACCATCTGCCTAGTTCTTACTGGCATATCTGGGGTTAATATGATCATTGTCCATTTCTTACTGGCTTGTCTGGGGTTAATATGTTCAATAGCCATTTCTTACTGGTATGTCTGAGGTTAATTTACTCATTGTCCATTTCTTACTGGCATATCTGGGGTTATTATGTTTAATAGCCATTTCTTACTGGTGTGTCTGAGGTTAATTTACTCATTGTCCATTTCTTATTGGCATATCTGGGGTTAATATGATCATTGTCCATTTCTTACTGGAATATCTGGGGTTAATATGATCATTGTCCATTTATGATCTGAACTTGCCCTGTGCCTTTTGAACTTGTAAATGGCCCTTAATGCGCTCTGTAGAATGATCTCTGTCCCTGTCGTGCTGTTATGTCTCAGGTTTCTAGACAAGGAGGAGTTCCTTATACAACAGGGAAGCAAATCAAACATGGGGAGCTCCTACATTTCCTGGGGCATACATTTCCCAGCATCCTTTGCGGGACAGTGAAGCCCATATGTCTCTAGCTTTGCAGTCGGTTTCAGCAGCACCTGGGGCTCAGGTTTTATTTCCTGCGCTAAAATATAAATCAAATGCGACTATAAATCGCATTATTCACGCGTTATAGGAACAATGTGTTTGAATCCAGATAAGACTCCGGAGCTGCGGGTTGTGACAGCGTCTCATTGGCCGGATACCCGGCACCCTAATTTATAGCTGCTTTTTATAGGTGTCGGGGTTTGGTGGCGGCTGAATTTATACTGATTGGCGGTATTTATATCAACTGGCCCCTCCCACAGCGACTCACAGAGTATTATGGAGATTCCTTTACCTGCCCATATATCAGCATTACAGGCGCTGGGGGTTATCTACATTGTGCCTCTGCCCTATAAATCCCGGGGTTTTACTGCAGCGCTGAGTCCTTTCCCACCGCCTTTTGTCTCTCAGTAACAAGCCTGGAAAATACACTCATGTGAATATTAAATGCAGCAGTCCTGCCCTGCTTTATGGCTGAGATTCTAGCTATCTGTATAACAGAGCATTCTGTCACAGTGGCACAGATCCTATCTGATCCCCCCATTGTAAGCAGCAGTCCTGCCCTGCTTTATGGCTGAGATTCTAGCTATCTGTATAACAGAGCATTCTGTCACAGTGGCACAGATCCTATCTGATCCCCCCATTGTAAGCAGCAGTCCTGCCCTGCTTTATGGCTGAGATTCTAGCTATCTGTATAACAGAGCATTCTGTCACAGTGGCACAGATCCTATCTGATCCCCCCCATTGTAAGCAGCAGTCCTGCCCTGCTTTATGGCTGAGATTCTAGCTATCTGTATAACAGAGCATTCTGTCACAGTGGCACAGATCCTATCTGATCCCCCCCATTGTAAGCAGCAGTCCTGCCCTGCTTTATGGCTGAGATTCTAGCTATCTGTATAACAGAGCATTCTGTCACAGTGGCACAGATCCTATCCCCCCCCCATTGTAAGCAGCAGTCCTGCCCTGCTTTATGGCTGAGATTCTAGCTATCTGTATAACAGAGCATTCTGTCACAGTGGCACAGATCCTATCTGACCCCCCCATTGTAAGCAGCAGTCCTGCCCTGCTTTATGGCTGAGATTCTAGCTATCTGTATAACAGAGCATTCTGTCACAGTGACACAGATCCTATCTGATCCCCCCATTGTAAGCAGCAGTCCTGCCCTGCTTTATGGCTGAGATTCTATGTGTATAAATGAGATTTCAGCCTACTGGGGTTGCAGGTATAGTTTAGGCCGCTGCACAGTTTTGAGTCCTGCAGTAAATGGGATTAATTAACAAGTAATTGAAATATAAACCCCAATAGGACAGAATAACAAGTGAATTCTATAGAAGTTCTGGGATGAGAGGATTCAGTAACAGACAAACCCAACGGCAGACGAGACCCCACAGATCAATAAGATACATTATTCCATTTAAACCCCTCACAGCCGGGGACGGAGCTGATAATATAAAACAGACAGGGATTTGTATAAGCGAAGGCACTAATTGGGCGAGTTGTTGGGCGCGCAGCGCAATGGGCGCCATATACAAACAGCCCCTCGCTGTTAATGCAAATGGGACTTTATTATTTCGGAAAACAACCCGTTCGCCATTTGGTCGCCGAGCAGAGCGACGATTTTATTCCTCGATGATCAAACGAACCTGGAGAAAAGGGAAAGAAAAGCCGCCGGTTCCTTACGGCGAAATCGTGTGACTTTGTGCCCAAAGCAGATGTTTCCGACAGGAGAATTCTGTCCCTTTGCCTTAATTACCCCCGGGGCGCCATTCAGTCCGAATCTGTCAGATCTGAACCCTGCAGAACCCTATCAGCACCCAATGGTTCCAGAGGGATCATTGGAACAGGGAACGGTAATCCCTTAATGGGGTGGATCACCTTTAAGTTTCACTATGCTGTAAAAAGGCCAATTCCAAGCAACTTTTCAATTGGTCTTCATTATTTATTGTTTATAGTTTTTGAAATATATTCTTTTTCTGCCTCTTTGCAGCTTTCAAATGGGGGTCACTGACCCCGGCAGACAAACCCTATTGCTCTGTGAGACTCCAGTTTTATTGATTTTGTTACTTTTTATCATGTGTTTTTCTATTCAGCCCCTCTCCTATTAATTTATCAGCCTCTCATTCAAACTGCTCCCTGGTTGCTAAGGTAATTTGGACCCTAGTAACCAGATAGCTGCTGAACAAAAAGTGAAATAATTAAAAAACTACAAATAATAAGAAATAAAGACCAATTGCAAACTGTCTCAGAATATCCCTCTCTACATCATACTAAGAGTTAAGCAAACAACCCCTTTTCACTTATTTGCCTTCTTCTTCTGACTCTTCCCAACTTCCAAATGGGGGTCACTGACCCCGGCAGCAAAACCCTATTGCTCTGTGAGGCTCCAGTTTTATTGTTATTGTTACTTTATATTACGTATCTTTCTATTCAGATCCTCTCCTATTCATATATCAGTCTTTCATTTAAACCACTCCCTGGTTGCTAAGACAATTTGGACCCTAGCAACAAAAACTTAAATCATTAAAAAAAAAAAACTACAAATGATAAAACACCCATTTTTTGGGTGTTACCCGATTCGCTCTGAATTAGGGTGGTACCAGGTCTATTTAATAGTAGGGCCTGGGGCACATAACGCGGGCAGCCGGGGCAACAATGGCAGCTTTGCGCTGCTGGAAACGCACAGGGAGCTGGGACTCATTCACAATAAGGGAAATATTTATACTTTCACATCTTCATATTTTCATTCTTTATGTACAAAATGAGGATTTACTCTTAATTATGTATCAGCAGATTGAACGACAATGGTTCTGTATAACAGATCCCATTCCAGTATCGGGAAGCTCCTCGTATGGAAAACGTTTGGTTTGATTTTATTTTTCTAGCAAACGAATCAGCCCCATTCACTGAAAGTGTAAGTTTCCTGACGCCGTTTGTCATTACAGTCAGATTCCTATTGAGGCAGATCCCTGTCTCCCTATGGCTGATGGGAATGAAATCTACAGATCATTAATGATTATTTACTTGATTGAGAGGGAGAAATAGGATTACTGCAACTCAGTCAGACTCATCCTCTTCCTCCCAACTGATCTCTGCCAATCACTTTCCTGGAACAAATCCATTTACTTTCTTTGTAGCCCAGGAAGTGTGGGTGTAAGCCTTCTCATTGGCCAAATATTGGGGTAACAGTCACCCCGCTATAGTTCCAGGGGTACCCAGGGCACAAATAAGCACTCACCCCAAATCCCCCCCTAACTGGCCTTCAGGCTGGGCCCCCTTAGCCCATAACAAGGTTACAGATATATAGAAACATTGGGGTAACAGTCACCCCGCTATAGTTCCAGGGGTACCCAGGGCACAAATAAGCACTCACCCCAAATCCCCCCCCTAACTGGCCTTCAGGCTGGGCCCCCTTAGCCCATAACAAGGTTACAGATATATGAAACATTGGGGTAACAGTCACCCCACTATAGTTCCAGGGTACCCAGGGCACAAATAAGCACTCACCCCAAATCCCCTAACTGGCCTTCAGGCTGGGCCCCCTTAGCCCATAACAAGGTTACAGATATATAGAAACATTGGGGTAACAGTCACCCTGCTATAGTTCCAGGGGGTACCCAGGGCACAAATAAGCACTCACCCAAATCCCCCCCTAACTGGCCTTCAGGCTGGGCCCCCTTAGCCCATAACAAGGTTACAGATATATAGAAACATTGGGGTACAGTCACCCTGCTATAGTTCCAGGGGTACCCAGGGCACAAATAAGCACTCACCCCAAATCCCCCCCAACTGGCCTTCAGGCTGGGCCCCCTTAGCCCATAACAAGGTTACAGATATATAGAAACATTGGTAAAGTCACCCTGCTATAGTTCCAGGGTACCCAGGCACAAATAAGCACTCACCCAAATCCCCCCCTAACTGGCCTTCAGGCTGGGCCCCCTTAGCCCATAACAAGGTTACAGATATATAGAACATTGGGGTAACAGTCACCCCTGCTATAGTTCCAGGGGTACCCAGGGCACAAATAAGCACTCACCCCAAATCCCCCCCTAACTGGCCTTTCAGGCTGGGCCCCCTTAGCCCATAACAAGGTTACAGATATATAGAAACATTGGGGTAACAGTCACCCGCTATAGTTCCAGGGGTACCCAGGGCACAAATAAGCACTCACCCCAAATCCCCCCTAACTGGCCTTCAGGCTGGGCCCCCTTAGCCCATAACAAGGTTACAGATATATAGAAACATTGGGGTAACAGTCACCCCGCTATAGTTCCAGGGGTACCCAGGGCACAAAAGCACTCACCCAAATCCCCCCTAACTGGCCTTCAGGCTGGGCCCCCTTAGCCCATAACAAGGTTACAGATATATAGAAAACATTGGGGTAACAGTCACCCCGCCTATAGTTCCAGGGGTACCCAGGCACAAATAAGCACTCACCCAAATCCCCCCCTAACTGGCCTTCAGGCTGGGCCCCCTTAGCCCATAACAAGGTTACAGATATATAGAAACATTGGGGTAACAGTCACCCCACTATAGTTCCAGGGGTACCCAGGGCACAAATAAGCACTCACCCCAAATCCCCCCCTAACTGGCCTTCAGGCTGGGCCCCCTTAGCCCATAACAAGGTTACAGATATATAGAAACATTGGGGTAACAGTAGGTAGGACAGTTGTGGCCCCGGTACTGACACTTTGGGGCGACTCTATAGTAGATCGGACACAGACGGGCGAGACTGACGGGACCAGAATACGAGTTTATCGGGGTCTCAGTATAATTCCCGGGGGGTTCGGGCGCTGAGGGCTCAGTTTCTCTATTTACCGGTTCCTTTGTTGTTCTGTGTAATTGAATTTCTCTTTCCCATCAGGCTGAATGTCACTGTTCCAACGTGCGGAGCATAATAACTGTATCCGCCGGCCGATAAACAATGGTTCCGCCAGACTGGACTCGCTTGATGGGAACGAGTTCTGGGGGCGCAGTCGCTTGAACCGAGTCACGGAGGAGACGATTTGTCTGAAGCTCAACAAGGATTTAATGTCAGAATTTACTAATCGTCTGGGTCCGGGCGGGTTCTGCGCCAAACCCAATGGGAACTGCTCCGACATCCACTAGAACTGTGTTCCGGTGATTCCGGTGATCGGAGGGTATTCCAGCATTGTTAGAATATCTAAGAACCAACATGTTTATTGGGATTTACTTGCACATTCTGCATAATATGATCCTTGGCTTCTGTTACTCGCTCCTTCCCCACCGTGTTGTACAGTAATTACTCAGCCTACACGTCAGGCACATATTAATTACTAATAATGTATCACTGAGAAATCTGACTGTAAGGAGATCCAATATCATATACCATATGGAGAGATGCCTATAGTAGCAGTGGGATAATAGCCTCTGGGAAGGGACTGGGGCTGTGGGATAGCAGGTATAGTAGGGAGAGATGGTGCCTATAGTAGCAGTGGGGGGATAATAGCCTCTGGGAAGGGACTGGGGCTGTGGGATACGCAGGTATAGTAGGGAGAGATGGTGCTTCTATAGTAGCAGTGGGGGGATAATAGCCCTCTGGGAAGCGGACTGGGGCCTGTGGGATAGCAGGTATAAGTAGGGCGAGAGATGGTGCTAAAGTAGCGAGTGGGGGGATAATAGCCTCTGGGAAGGGACTGGGGCTGTGGGATAGCAGGTATAGTAGGTGAGAGATTGGTGCCTATAGTAGGCATCGTGGGGGATAATGACCTCTGGGAAGCTGGACGTGGGGCTGTGGGATAGCGGGTATAGTAGGGAGAGATGGTGCCTATAGTAGCAGTCGGTGGGGATAATAGGCCCTGGGAGTGGCCTGGGGCTGTGGGATAGCATGGTATAGTTAGGGAGAGATGGTGCCTATAGTAGGCAGTGGGGGGATAATAGCCTCTGGGAAGGGACTGCGGGCTGTGGGAATCATGCCAGGTATAGAGTAGGGAAGAGATGGTGCCTATAGTAGGCAGTGGGAGGGGATAATCAGGCCTCTGGGAAGGGACTGGGGCTGTGGGATAGCAGGTATAGTAGGGAGAGATGGTGCCTATAGTAGCAGTGGGATAATAGCCTCTGGGAAGGGACTGGGGCTGTGGATAGCAGGTATAGTAGGGAGAGATGGTGCCTATAGTAGCAGTGGGGGATAATAGCCTCTGGGAAGGGACTGGGGCTGTGGGATAGCAGGTATAGTAGGAGAGATGGTGCCTATAGTAGCAGTGGGGGATAATAGCCTCTGGGAAGGGACTGGGCTGTGGGATAGCAGGTATAGTAGGGAGAGATGGTGCCTATAGTAGCAGTGGGGGATAATTGCCTCTGGGAAGGGACTGGGGCTGTGGGATAGCAGGTATAGTAGGGAGAGATGGTGCCTATAGTAGCAGTGGGGATAATAGCCTCTGGGAAGGGACTGGGGCTGTGGGATAGCAGGTATAGTAGGGAGAAGATGGTGCCTATAGTAGCAGTGGGGGGATAATAGCCTCTGGGAAGGGACTGGGGCTGTGGGATAGCAGGTATAGTAGGGAGAGATGGTGCCTATAGTAGCAGTGGGGGATAATAGCCTCTGGGAAGGGACTGGGGCTGTGGATAGCAGGTATAGTAGGAGAGATGGTGCTTATAGTAGCAGTGGGGATAATAGCCTCTGGGAAGGAACTGGGGCTGTGGGATAGCAGGTATAGTAGGGAGAGATGGTGCCTATGTAGCCAGTGGGGGGATAATAGCCTTTGGGAAGGGACTGGGGCTGTGGGATAGCAAGGTATAGTAGGGAGAGATGGTGCCTATAGTAGCAGTGGGGGGGATAATAGCCTCTGGGGAAGAGATGGTGCCTATAGTAGCAGTGGGGGGAATACATAGCCTCTGGGAAGGGACTGGGCTGTGGGATAAGCAGGTATAAGTAGGTGAGAGATGGTGCCGATAGTAGCAAGTGGGGGGATAATAGCCTCTGGGGAAGGGACTTGGGGCTGTGGGATAGCAGGTATAGTAGGGGAGAGATGGTGCCTATAGTAGCAGTGGGGGGAATAAATAAGCCTCTGGGAAGGGACAATGGGCGTGGGTAAGCCAGGTATATTGTAGGGAGAGATGGTGCCTATAGTAGCAAGTGGGGGATAATAGCCTCTGGGAAGGGACTGGGGGCTGTGGGATAGCAGGTATAGTAGGGAGAGATGGTGCCTATAGTAGCAGTGGGGGGATAATACAAATACATACAAACGTGATATCCCAGATAATATTTGATGACTCCCCTCTACATTTTACTCATATTGGTCTTGAAGTTTGGCAAAAATGCCACTGATCGGGCCGCCCTCGGGTTTAGGGAATAATAATACTGCGTGACCGCGGCCGATTCTCTTTCTATTTCCCCGTAACTAAGAAACTGCCTTGGATTTGGCTGCTCAAAATGATTCCGCAATCCGTTATAGTGGATTTTGTGAATGTCCCCGGGAGGTGGGGACCCTGTAGGAGGAGCCTGTAGTGAATCTATTTCAGGCCACACTGAGGGGCACATAGCTGCAGTGGGAGGGTTTAGTACCCCCTGTTTTATCTTTATAATGAAACATTGGGCAGGGGAACCCCAATATGCACCAGAGCAAGTGGAACACAAATACCCCCCCCCCCCGATACTCAGAAAAGGTCGAAGACACTCAGGAGGGATCCGCGCAGGTTCAAACCCATAAAAACACAATTTATTTGATTAAACGTTTTTGCGTTTTTTTTGGCCAGATGCAACAAAAACCTGTATATGACGCCGATACAAACTGTACATTGTACTTTATATATTTATATATTTATACCTTTTGTACATTGGGGTTTCAGCCGGAAGCTGAAGAGCGGGAACCGAAATACAAAATGAAACATAAAAACAACGGAGAACAAAATATAACAAAAAATATATATTACTCCATGGCGTCACCGCTCCACGCGCTCATTGTAAACACGCAACAAAAACGGCACGTTCGGGAAATTTACTGCAACACCGAGGGGTCTATTTACTAACATTCTATTTACTAACATTTATTTAATGAAATTTAGGGGCAGATTTATCAAAAAACAAATTTAGAGCTTAATATATAACAACTCGCCCACGTTCTAGTCATTCCTATGGGATTTTTAGAAGCGTATTTATCAAATGGTGAACTCCAAGGGCCTCATTTACTAACAGTCGATTTTTAATTTTAAATTTGATTCAAATTTAAAAAAAAAAAAAAAAAAACACCACAAGAGAAAAAACACCACAACTTTTCCGAGATTTACTATGCGTTTAAACAGCTAAAAACCCGAATCCGAAAATTTGGCTGATTAAATTTCTTTTTTTTCAAAAATTTAGCGATTTCGCTCGGTTTTGTCTGAAAATGATGACTTTTCCGAATTGCCGCAGCGACAATTTTTTGAGTTGCGTTTTCTCACAGCGATTTTTCTTTTATCTAGGCATTCAGGGAAACAAGTTTTGTCGAATTTAGAAAAAAAACAACGATAAATCATCAAGTTTTAGTAAATCTGCTTACATTGACTCAAATAAATCCGATAGGAAAAGTCAGTATGAGAAAAAGTCACAAAAAACTAGAATTTTTCAAGTTGTCGCTCCGAAACCCTCGACTTTTTCAAATTGTCACAAAAAAACTACAATCAAAAATTTAAAAAACTTGAAGGTTTCAAGACAAAAGATATCCTTCTTTTGTCTTGAAACCTTCAAGTTTTTTAAATTTTTGATTGTAGTTTTTTTCTTCAGGGGAAAAGGCAAAAAACTTGACTTATCGATTTATCGCTTCAGCAATTTGAAAAAGTTTTTGGATAAAACCCAGTGAAATCTCTAAAGTTTTGAAACAAAAGAAAGAAGTTGAAGGAAAGGGGAGGAGCCTCTGCCATTGGCTTCTACAGGAACTCGGCAAGTTTAACCCGGGAAATTGTCGGAGTCGGATTTTTTGCCGTTTAGACACATAGTAAATCTTGAAAAAATTGGCAACTTTTTGCCACAAAAATCCGAATTGAGTTTAAAATAAAAAATTGATGGTTAGTAAACGAGCCCCTAAATTTCATAAAATTTCAGGTTTTTTTAGTGCTAAAAAATCCAAATTGGAAAAAAAAAAAATCTGACAATTAGTAAATGACCCCCCTACTTTTACCCATTGATAAATACATTTCTAAAAATCCCATTGGAATGAATAGAACGTGGGGGAATTTTTTGCCCTTATCTCACATTTTGATAAATCTGCCCCTATGTCAAAATATTCATTTTCCCCATTATTTTCCAGTCTTTTTTTCTAACATCCAAAAGTGCGATTTTATTTTTCACCAGTTCTAATCAGGAAATCCTATTGGGTATAATGCTTTAGGGGGAAAAAACTACCCCAAAAATGGCTGTAATCAAAAATTTGATTTTTATACTTAATTAAATATGAACTTAGCACTTAAATTGGCATAAAAAAATCTATTTCAATGTTAATACATAGACCCCGTAGATATAGCAAAGGGGGGCTGCTAATTTACTAACAAAGCGTATTGCACGAGAGCAGTTGCCCATAGCAACAGCACTGGATTTATATGCATTATAGGCACCCCCATTTGTGCCAATAAAGAGTTAACTTTTAGAATGATATTCTATAATAATTTGCAATTGGTCTTCATTTTTTATAATTTGTGGGTTGATTTTAATCATTTTACTTATTGTTCAGCAGCTCCCCTGTTTGGAATTTTTGCAGTTTTATGGTTGCTAGGGTTCAAATTACCTTAGCAACCAGGGAGTGGTTTGAAAGAGAGACGGGAATATGAATAGGGGAGGGGCTGAATAGAAAGATAAGGAATAAAAAGTAACAATAACAATAAAACTGGAGCCTCACAGAGCAATAGGGTTTGGCTGCCGGGGTCAGTGACCCCCATTTAGACAAATCATTAAAAACCTATAAAAAAATAAATAATGAAGACCAACTGAAACATTGTTTCCATAACATACTAAAGCATAACTAAGGGCTATATAGAAAATATGGCTCTGCATAGCAACCAATCATGTTGTTGCTTTCTTCTTGCAATCCTCAGTAGGCTGATCCAATCCACTTGCTGATGGGTTGCTATGGGCAACAGGACTGGTGCTAATTAGCACCCATATTAGTATATGAGCCCCCCATTATTTGATATGTGTTGGATAGAAATGGGCCCCGAGCATCCCAGGGGCCCCGTGTGTTGGAAAACAAAGGGCATATTATATTATGTAAACATTCAGGGATGTATTTACTAATAATATTGACCTCCGCCCAATGGGGGGCGCCACCCTTCTGCCCCTAATTTACTGACTCCAGCCCAAATCTATTTGCCCAACTACAAACCACACACATTGTTTTTTCCTTCTCTGACACAAAAAAAGAGCCTTAAAATAAACCAAGAAGCTGCTCGGAGGTGGGCGGGACAGAAATCTGGCGAATAAGAAATGATTCCCAGCCCCCCCATAGGGCGTCGCTCTGGCACATTCCCTGCCCCCCCATGGGGCGTCGCTCTGGCACATTCCCTGCCCCCCCATGGGGCGTCGCTCTGGCACATTCCCAGCCCCCCCAAAAATGTCAGATTTTTCAAAAAATAAAATGAAAAAAGGCGCCTTCTTGGTTTATTCTTAAAATGCAAAATTCCAGGAAAGGAAATATCTGAAAGCTTTGGGGGGGGGGGGGTTCCCATAAATAGAGCAAATAATACTGCGTGACCGCGGCCGAATCCCTTTCTATTTCCCCGTAACTAAGAAACTGCCTCGGATTTGGCCGCTAAAAAACGATTCCGCAATCCATTATAGTGGATTTTGTGAATGTCCCCGGCAGCTGGGGACCCTGTAGGAGGAGCCTAGCTAGAACGTACCATTGTGAAACACTGATTCCCACGCCTTGCGTGCATCCATATTAAGTGCCCGGCTTATTTACAGTCCTGAGGCCTCTTTAACCCTTAATGGAGATGAGGCCTGTATACTCCGCCCCCCCCCCCGCGCCTTGGCGAATGCCCACGGCTGTCTGTAGGGACGGCAAACAGAGAAATGCCAATTGGTACGGTCCAATGTACGTCCCTTCAGCTGCTCCTGTAGTTAAACAGCTAATGGGCCACAGGTTGGGCGCCACCATCCTGCCGCCATTTTGCCCTGTTTCCGACTGGCGCCCCCTAATGGCAGCTGGGCTCACAACAAGTAACACTTCCAGTTAGGGCCCAATGCCTCCCCCCGCCCCAGTTTAAGCCCATAAAACCCTCTCGGTACCACTAGAACCACATGCTGCATTCTCCTGTTTCCAGAACTCAGAAGAACCCGGATCTCAGGATTTAACATTTCCGCATGATATTTACAAAGAAGAGAATTTTCCTAAATGGTTTATATAATGTCTCTCTGCTCCGGCCCATAAGGTCCGTTTGTTCTCCCATCCGGGCCCAATTCCTTGGCGCCGGCCGCACATTCGTACAAAGTCTGTCGCCGGCCTTGCCAGGTCACATGATGGGCTCTGGGGCCCTCCAGTGGGACGTTTGGCCCCCCATGATAACTGATGGCGCAGTAGAGCGTTCAATGGGAAACTGGACCGGTACTGTCAGAACCTGCAGCTCAGTCAGCGCCTCAAACACAGGTTCCCTGTCTGGTCGGCGGGTGTTGCTTCCGATTGCGAATGCACGAGCTTTTATCCTTGCAGTCTAACGACTTCTGCTGCGAGATGTCTATCAGAGCGCTGGCGATAGCGAGACCTGCGGGGACAGAACCGAGACATCAGCATTAGATAATTCCTTATATAGCCACTGTGTGTTATAGCAGCTTGAGATATACAGATAAATGTTCAATATTAACAATATTAGGATATAAGAGGTCTTGTAATATCCTTATCGTTTACAGTAGGGGGTACATTATCCCTTATAATACATGAGTGATACTCAGAGTTCCCTGTATAACTCAGCCTGCAGCCTTGTGCCTTTATATGGGGGGCACAGAATCCCTCAGTGACTTGCTTAATATCCTTATCATTTACAGTAGGGGGTACCATTATCCCCTTATAATACATGATGTGATACTCAGAGTTCCCTGTATAACTCAGCCTGCAGCCTTGTGCCCTTATATGGGGGGCACAGAACCCCTCAGTGACTGCTAATATCCTTATCATTTACAGTAGGGGGGTACATTATCCCTTATAATACAATCTGATACTCAGAGTTCCCTGTATAACTCAGCCTGCAGCCTTGTGCCTTATATGGGGGCACAGAACCCCTCAGTGACTGCTAATATCCTTATCTTACAGTAGGGGTACATTATCCCTTATAATACATGAGTGATACTCAGAGTTCCCTGTATAACTCAGCCTGCAGCCTTGTGCCTTTATATGGGGCAACAGAACCCTCAGTGACTGCTAATATCCTTATCATTACACGGGGGTACATTATCCGTATAATACTGGGGGGGGGGGGCTCAGTGCCGGGAAGCTGTAAATAATCCTGTCAGGAGCCGAGATTGAAAGTGACAAATTGGGAAACAGCCGATACTATAAATCCACTTATTTTGCCGCCATTGATTTCCCACAGAACCGCAAGCGATTGGTGCGTCCGTAGTCGGGGGCAACAAGGTCACCAGCAATAAAGTCTTTTATTAAGGGGGGGGGCAGGGAGCTTACAGGTTGGTCTCATATTAAAAGTAGGAGGGGGAATACAGGGGGGCTCCAACGCTTTTACCAGAACCGCACTGTTCAGATCAGCTCCAACCTTCCGCTCCTACTGCAGCCTCCAATCAGAATATTCCAGTCTGGCCGCTATGTTGCCAGGTCCCACCCACTGCTAAAGTTACATATTCTCTGCCCCTCCCCCTGTAAAGTGCAATCTGAATGCCCAATCCCACCCATTTCAGGAGCCACAGACTCCATACCCCCCCCCTTGCAAACTGCTGTCACACTGCTCTAGTCCCACCCACTCTGTGAGTCACAGACTCCACACTCCTCCCCTTGCAAACTGCTGTCACACTGCTCTAGTCCCTCCCACTGCTCGAGTCACAGACTCCACACTCCTCCCCTTGCAAACTGCTGTCAGAGTGCTCTAGTCCCACCCACTGCTCGAGTCACAGACTCCACACTCCTCCCCTTGCAAACTGCTGTCACACTGCTCTAGTCCCACCCACTCTGTGAGTCACAGACTCCACACTCCTCCCCTTGCAAACTGCTGTCACACTGCTCTAGTCCCTCCCACTGCTCGAGTCACCAGACTCCACACTCCCTCCCCTTCCAAACTGCTGTCAGAGTGATAGTCCCCACCCACTGCTCGAGTCACAGACTCCACACTCCTCCCCTTCCAACTGCTGTCAGAGTGCTCTTAGTCCCACCACTGCTCGAGTCCACAGACTCCACACTCCTCCCCCTGCAAACTGCTGTCAGAGTGCTCTAGTCCCACCCACTGCTCGAGTCACAGACTCCACACTCCTCCCCCTGCAAACTGCTGTCAGAGTGCTCTAGTCCCACCCACTGCTCGAGTCACAGACTCCACACTCCTCCCCTTACAAACTGCTCTCAGAGTGCTCTAGTCCCACCCACTGCTCGAGTCACAGACTCCACACTCCTCCCCTTACAAACTGCTGTCAGAGTGCTCTAGTCCCACCCACTGCTCGAGTCACAGACTCCACACTCCTCCCCTTACAAACTGCTGTCAGAGTGCTCTAGTCCCACCCACTGCTCGATCACGACTCCACACCCTCCCTTACAAACTGCCTCAGATGCTCTAGTCCCACCCACTGCTCGAGTCCAGAACTCCACACTCCATCCCCTTACAAACTGCTGTCAGAGAGTGCTCTAGTCCCTCCCACTCTCGAGTCAGATCCACACTCCTCCCCTTACAAATGCTCAGAGTCTCTAGTCCCACCCACTGCTCAGTCACAGACTCCACACTCCTCCCCTTACAAACTGCTCTCAGAGTTTGCTCAGTCCCACCCACTGCTCGAGTCACAGACTCCACACTCCTCCCCTTACAAACTGCTGTCAGAGTGCTCTAGTCCCACCCACTGCTCGAGTCACAGACTCCACACTCCTCCCCTTACAAACTGCTGTCAGAGTGCTCTAGTCCCACCCACTGCTCGAGTCACAGACTCCACACTCCTCCCCTTACAAACTGCTGTAAGAGTGCTCTAGTCCCACCCACTGCTCGAGTCACTGACTCCACACTCCTCCCCTTACAAACTGCTGTCAGAGTGCTCTAGTCCCACCCACTGCTCGAGTCACTGACTCCACACTCCTCCCCTTACAAACTGCTGTCAGAGTGCTCTCGAGTCCCGACCCACTGCTAGTTTCAGAGCTCTAAGTCGCAGTCACAGACTCCACACTCTCCCCTTACAAACTGCCTGTAAGAGTTCCTCTAGTTCCCACCCACTGCTCGAGTCACAGACTCCACACTCCTCCCCTTACAAACTGCTGTAAGAGTGCTCTAGTCCCACCCACTGCTCGCAGTCACTGACTCCACACTCCTCCCCTTACAAACTGCTGTAAGAGTGCTCTAGTCCCACCCAACTGCGAAGTCACTGACTCCACATCCACATCCCTTCAAACTGCTGTAGAGTGCTCTAGTCCCACCCACTGCTTGAGTCAAGACTCCACACTCCTCCCCTTACAAACTGCCGTCAGAGGCTCTAGTCCCACCCACTGCTCGAGTTCACAAGACTCCACACTCCTCCCCTTACAAACTGCTGTAGAGTGCTCTAGTCCACCCCTGCTCGAGTCACTGACCTCCACACTCCTCCCCTTACAAACTGCTGTCAGATGCTCTAGTCCCACCCACTGCTTGAGTTCCCAGACTCCACACTCCTCCCTTTGCAAACTGGGTCAGATTTTTTGGCAAAATGAAGCATGGCAGTGGTTAATGAGGGGGGTGGCCATGCTTGAAAGGGAAGGGGGGATATTCTTCAACTCGGGCCCCATTCTACTTATTGGCATTGCTCAGCGCCCAGGTGACCACAGCTAATAACTGCGGGTGGGGCGGGGGGGCTCTGCCGGCCATGATGATTAATAGGGGCCTATTCTCTATTAGAAACGTGGCTCACTGGGAGATTTCAATATAGAAAAAATATTTCCTTCCCCCCGACAGCCCCCCCGACAGCCCCCCCGACAGCCCCCCCAGCCTCCCTACTTACAGAAAG